>NW_010265838.1:0-29260 GCF_000690775.1 Eurypyga helias
GGGTGGGAAACACCCCCCCACGCCCACCCCCCCGCGGTGTTGGTGAGCGAACCTGTGCCCGCGGGCAGGGATCCTGCCCAGCCGTTAGCTGCGAGCCGATCGCCCGCGATTTGGGGGGGTGGGTTGCTGCTTCCCGTTGACGACGTGAGGTGCAGTCACAGGGGGTTCCGGAGCAACATGCTGAAACTCTGTCTTTTTTCCTTCCCGAAATCTTTGCGTGTGCAAGTAAGGCTTTGGGAGAACCCCCCTCTGGGACTGTGACAATCTCTACAGTTAGCAGGAACTTTAATTAATTTGTGAATGAGGGTTTATTAATGGACTTTTCTTTACTCTATCTGAACAGCTTCTTATAACCCAAAGCTAAGTTCACAAAGGAAAGCATCAAGAAAGAGTTTCCGTGAAATTATATGCAGAAACTTAATGTCCCCGCCTGTTAAACGTGTTGCCCATACTGTGTTATCTAGTGCGTGGAGAATTTCTGCCCAAGCATGTACTCCTCTGGTAATCATTTTCTACCGGGTGAGCTCACACATCCTCCCGGCACCTCTGTGCTAACAAAAACAACACATTCTCTCTTAATATAAACCCTGAAATGTGAATACTGTCCAGTCTGGCAGAGGTGGTTTGAATGAGATTTCCTAAAGCATTAAGTTCTGCAGTAAAATTTGTAACACTGACTTGCAAGCTTGACTTTCCCTCAAAATGTCTATAAAACTCTGTCTTCTGTTGTCTTTTTAAGGACTTGGGGGTATCTCAATGTGTTTTCTTCCTTAGGGTGCAATAACTGTACTGTCTCCCCCTATTTTTATACACTGGAATTAAAAACAGGCTGAAAACTAGTTTACAGTAAGTTTTTTCTCAGACTAAGTAGTACACAACCCTAGAAATAGTGCTGTTGATTTTGTGGGAGTCCTTGTGATGCTTGACAGCATGCACTGTGAAAAAATGTGTTAGAATCTCATCCCAAAGAAGATGGGAAAAAATCCCCCATGCCTTCCCATCTGTGCAAATAAGAGCTGGGTTTTTTCCCTTACATCCTAAAAACAGATTGTGTAGGCCTGCTTGCAGCTAAACATTACATTACATTTGATAGTGAATATGGTGAGCTGCTCTGGTGTATTTTCTGATGCTGGTTACAGAAATAATCAAGAGTTAAAATATTTCCCAATATCTTCTTTTTCCTAGACAAAACATCAACGTGCTGAGCTCAGTTATCTAGTCGACAGACCCCGACGGGTAAACAGGTATGAGCTCCTTAGCCATGTTCTCCTAACGCATGCTTTAGCAAGTCTGAGTGGGGTGCAAGAAATGTGTTTGCTGCAGATGTAAAATAGTAGTCAAGCAATGGGAAATAGAATGTATGTAGGCATATTAAATGAAAAAATGCCAACTGAATGAGTTTGAGTTATGGCTTTTGTGAACTGGTTTCAAAACCAACTGAAAAGAACAAAATCTCATTCTGTATTAGTCTAAAATGTACTTTAAATACTTAATTCTTCTGTAGGGTCTTCCAGATAACACTGGTCTCTCTGGGTTAAAATGTAGCTATCCAGCTTAAGTAAACGCCACCAGATTACTTACACCAATTACATCAAAACCAGGCGGGGTGATAGTGCCTACTGCCCATCTCAGCTAGGCTGCCAAGGGCTGAGAATGCCGGGTTTGTTCATGGTGGACAGAGCACCTCCGCAGCAGCAGTGCAGGAGGCAGGAGGGGGTGAATGCAGCACCGCGTTTGGCCATGTGATGGCAGAAGAATGTTTTATGAGTTCCTCTTTCATGTTTATTCTAATGTAAAGATGTTTCTGTCTCTAGTTCTGCATTCCAGGAAGCAGACATAGTAAGCTCTAAGGACAGTGGTCATGGAGACAGTGAGCAAGGAGACAGTGATCATGATGCCACTAATCGAGGTCAATCCTCTGGTAAGTCTGATAAGAGAACAGAAATAGTAGATCTTTAAGCAGGGAAACTAGAAACCACAATTGCTTAGAGGAATATAATACAAGTGGGGCATAAATCATGTGAGCATAGCGTATGGGAGGCTGGGTTTAAGTCAGCTTGCTACTACCGTTACCTGGACAAGGAGACTAATTTTGAACCTCTTCCGTTCATGGGGCAGAGTTTATTTTATTTGCTTGGTTTGGAGGAGAAGGAGGGGTATGTTACTCTGCATCATTTGCTGTAGCAAAACTTCCTGCACATTAAACCAAAGTTGTTGGTACATTTCACAGCGTATTTTTTTCAACGGAGGATTTGCAGAATTTCAAAGCATTAGGCAATTTTGTTTAGTAGGCACTTCAGCTGTCAAGGCAGTGTGAAGTGCAGGGGGAGTTCCCAAGGGAAAGAATGAGCCCAGTGATTGAGTGACAGCCAGACTGTGAGGATTTTTGCTGGGGATCAGTGGAGACACATTGGGTGCTCTGAATGTGTAATACTTCAGCATTTTTTGAGGATTGTTTTTTAATTCAAATTAAGGCACCATATAGTATAAGTGATCTCCATGTTAATAAGGCTAAGGTTTTCATAAGTGTGTTTTAGTCCTGATAAAGGAAAGAAATGCTTTAAAAGGTTGTGATTTGATCCACCTAGAAAACATACATTGCAGTGTTATTCCCATGTGTACGGCTTGCTGTCTTTGCCCTCATACTGTCAGTTTTCTTCTGAAAGGGACATTTGTTCAGAGTCTATGCATTAGAATTCATTCTCACCCTCACACTGCGTTTTAGCCACAAATGCTTGTGCTTTCTTCCCTACCACAGTCTTCAAAGGTCTGGTATGTCTTGATTCAATACACTGATTTCTTTCCCCTTGCTTCCTCTCTGTGCTCTGTGTTCTGTAAGGATTTGCTACAAGTGTGTCATATAAAATACTGCCAGAGTCTCTCCAGCTGACCATTTTTTCCCAACCCCCTTCTTCGAAGGAAGATACCAGGGCAAAGGAGTTGGTACTGTCGTAGCAGTGCTGCCTCACAACATGCTCTGTTAACGTCCTCTGTTCTCTCGCTGCTATAGTCACTGTGCCCTTAACGATGGGAAACCCAGGCACCAGGGGAAGAGGAGGCTGCTACAGGGCCCCTTTATGTTGCTGCAAGTCATTAATATGCAGACCTAATGAGACTTGAGAAGAGCCAAGAGTCTCCGGAGCTCCCTGCTTCTTGCAGGGCTTCATGCTAAGTGAACAGAGTGTCTATTTTGTGTCTGGGAACCTGACAACAAACCAGATCTTGCCAGAAGTTTACATCTGAACACAGAGCCTCTTTCATTTTTGGCCTATATATGGCGTATGATTTATTGTTGTTTTAAAAAGCCATGTATTTAGCCTCCCCCCACCCTTTCTTTCGCACTGTTTCTGATGCAGCAATCAGTGCTACTGAGTTATAAAAAGCTCCCTCTGCTCCTGCCCTCCCTGCATTCCTTTTTTTTTTTCTTTTACGCATTTTACTGCAGCAGTCATCTCAATGAACATTTCAATCAGCTTAGTCCCTCAACATAATGAACCATAATAACCAAACAGGAGAGAAAAGAATAAACATCTGCAGAAGGGGCTGGATTTGACTGATGGTGGGAATATAATCATATAGTTGCACATCCACTGAAAGCTATTTTCTCTTGGATGCATTCATTGCTGTTATTGTTGTGCCTCTGCTCTTTATTCTTTCCCTCCATTTTAGAAGTAGTCTATCTCAGACACGAACACTGGAACTACTGTCACACTTGGCATTAGTTCTTAGCTGGGTAAATTCTTCATTTTCATACTTTCTATTTTATCAAGCTAGGGGGAAAATCTATACTTCCAAAATAGTTTCAAATAATTTAAGAATCTGATGTGATTTATGAACTTCTGTGTCTCTGGTGGTGATCACATACAAAGTAATGAAAGCTAGCAGTTAGATTTGATCTACTCACAGTTAACAGTGAACTGAAATCTCAAATACACAGAACTTGGAGTTTAATATATTTGTGCTGTGGTTTGAGAATAAATTTGCATGCACAGTTTCTTAAATGTTAGTTCCAAATAGATATTTAAATACAAATATCTATAGAAACTGCTTTGATTTTCTACATAGTTATAGTTTTCCTTTAAGTTTTGGATTAAATCCTGCTGTCATGATGCAAGGAGTGTGCCCTTTGACCTCAGCAACAAGATATTTTGATAGAAAAACTTCACTCTTGCTATTGGTTTTTGGTGGTGCATTTTACAAATTAAAAAAAAGAGAGCATAAATCTAGCCATTTGATCTTAAATGGCTAGAGGAAATATCTGAGAGAATGCCTTCTTAGTTTTCCAGTTGTCCTGGTGCTCTATAATCAATTCTTTCTAAACTGAAGGAAAACCCACTGGTTGATAACATGGCAGAAGTTTGGACTGTTTTTTTCAAGGTGTTGCCTGATGCCATACAGCATCATACTTGTTTTCAGAAGCATTGCATTTGCATCCACAAATATTTAGTAGATAATTCACACTGACAAATAAAACTCACTCCTTACCAGTTTTAGTCAGCAGCGTGTTCAGCTTACAAAACACCTTTTTACTGTTCTGTACATGACTTAACGTTACTGTCAAGTGAACAGTACTGTGGCACACAAGTAGCTATTCTATAGTAGTCCACTGCTAGCCAAGCTGACTGTCAAAAGTCATGGTCAATTACTAGTTGGGAAGGAAAACATGCAGGATGAAAACCTATTACTGTGTCATAGATTTATCCTGCACAGTTATTGAATGAAAATTCTGAACTAAGTTATTCTGTGTATCATAAAATGTTTTATTATCTTTCAAAATCAGATTCTAGTTCACCTTACCACAGAATATTTTTTCGTAATAGTGACTTAGTCTTGGTTTCAAATGTGCTAGAATGTATGTAAGGGATCTCTATTCTTCCCATTGAAGTACCACCTTAGTACCTCGTAATTATCTTCATTCTTTCCTACCTTAATATCCATGAAGTACAACAGTACTGTCGTCTGCATTTAGTGGGGAGTGGCAAGTAGCGGGATACTCAAGTGTTCAGAAGTCTGATTTTCATTAATTGAGTAATCATTTCATTGACTGGGATAGGAACCTGAGTTTTTTGGAAAATGACTTCCCAAAGGTGGAGAAGTGCAGTAAGTTTCTGGCAAACAGACGAGGGGTTTCTCAAGCCCCAAGTGCATGTTCTAATTACTTGTGCTCTTCTTTGTCTGAAAATTGTTGAGACAAAAGCTGCCATTTGTTGTAGAACAAATGCAATGAATACAACACTACTACCTATTATTAACACACTGTATTTCAATCATGTTCTGTAGGAGTAATTTCTAAGCATGAGGTTCGTTTATTTCCCATGGTTGATTAAATTCTTGGCCTCCCTTGTGAAACTGGGTGCCAATTAATACTCTGCATGTGTGTATGTTTAAATTGTATGATTAGACACCTGTCCCATAAGATTTGGACTCATGCCATCAACTTATTTCATATGGTTGCTCACTAGCTACTCAGCTTTCTCAAGCTGATCATGCGGAGTTCTTCACAGCATTACCTTTGTTTTACCTTTTAAGCTGATTTGGCATGATCTCCCAGATGTGCTTCAGGAAGGAATATCCAAGATGTGAAGCTAAGTAAATACACTGTCATGCATAGACTAAAAAAATACATCAGTTTTTTTGATAATCTCCTCTGTGCAGCACTGAACAGTATGTGTTGGTGACCGGCTGAGATCTAAAATGAGGCTTCCACTAGTGGACTGTATGAAGGGAATTGACAGGGATCTTGTACAAAGGCACAGGGTGAAACATTGCCTCACACGTTTTCGGTACAGATTCGGTAAGCCTCAAGAGGGTTCGTATGCATTATTGCAGAAGGGCTATGATATTTCAGTGTTGATAAGGAGAAGAATTTGAGAAGTCAGAAGAAGAATTTTAGTGATAAAGGGGCAGAGAAAACCAGTATTCCTTCTGAGCCTACGCAGAGTGACAGCTAAATCCTGTTTTGAAGATCACTTGGGCTAAGAGTCTCTCTCGGATAAAGTGAGAGTGAACATGAAAATGGCTTAGAAAAGTGCTTGGACTCAAGCTGAGGGTGGCTTTTTTTTTTTTTTTTTTTTTTTCCCTCTCTCTTCTTTCCTTGGGCTGCATGCTTCATAATAATAATGGTCCACATCTCAATGGTCCAGATAGGGCTTTGAAGTTGAGTTCTGGGAGAGCTGAATATTGAAGAGGTTTGCATCGTTATTCATTCCTCATGCAGATGAAGTCAGTTTTATCCAAGGCAGCACACCAATCACTTAGCAAAAAAAACCTTAACAACTCTGTTTCATCAAGTCCAATTCTTCAGTAGACAGAGTCTTCTACAAAGGAGGTTAGCGTCATTATCCGTATTTACTGACACACAACATGAATCACAGGGGAATGAGTAACTGGCTCAAGGATAATCTAACCAAATGGATCGTTCTTCTGGTAATGGAGCTCAAAAAGGAGGCCCGGTTCCCTATGTCACACCTATCTCTCATCTAACTAGCTTTAAGAAAAGCTGCTACATGAGAAGTGGAAAATGCCATTTAATTCCAAATAAAAACCAAAGTTACGAGAAATGACACCTGTTGCAGAGAAAAACCCTCCCAATAACAATACTGCAAAAATACTTTCTCAACACTTAATTTGTATTTTTGCTTTTTATTACCTCATTTACTCAGTAATACACATGAATGCGTTCACTCCTTGCTCTAAAAGGTGTATGGCTCTTGTCCCTTGATTAAATTAAGAAAGAACATATTATTAAAAAATTGTTTTAGGCCTAATTTTTGCTTTGATCTAAACTACTTTTCAAACCAGTAAGAATTCATTCACATAAAAATTCTGATTTTCTCCTTTTGAAATATGAAAAGGAAACAAACTGGGAATGTGCTTCAAAAATGCAACACTACCAAGTATCTGATTCAAAGCACCTGAACGCAGGATATTCAGATACAGATATCAAACTTAATATTTAATTCCTTTCCTAGTTTTTTCTTTCCTTTGAGGGAGGGGCGGGGGCTTGTTTTTCTTCAAAATCTGCAAAGTTAATGTTTTGTGAGAGCTCCTACTGCCCACTGCCTAGTAGTAAGACTTGAACAAATAGGAATGAACCAGTGGCCTTTGCCATGAGCTTTTATATGTATGCTGTATTTGGAATAGTGCGATGCTTATCATTTTGCAGCACTTCAGTGTGCTATACCATCTGCTCGTATCTGCGAAGGACATGTGAAATTCGTGATTCAGAGTCACCTTTAAAATCTCAGTTTATATGCATGCAAGGTCTAATATGATAACTAAATGAAAAATATAAAGCATTTTTCTTTAATGTGGATTTGCAATTATGATTGATAGTTTAGTTCTGAAGGACCATATATATAACCAGATTTATGAGGGAGATGAGATGAAGTGTTACACTGCGAGCATTTAGTTTTGTTATAAATCAAGAACATGATTCTTGGTGTATGAAGGAGTTCTGTGCTGAATGTCTTACTTCATTTACTATGATATATCCTTCATTCCTGGAAAATAGCAAACAACCTTCCCTCATCACCTGTTTTTAAGGTTTTTCAATTAGAAACAGAGAACTCTATACCATGACCCACAATAAAAAGGTTGAGGAAGAATAGCCAGCATTCATATCACAGTCAGTGTAAATATACATTGGTGCCCGGGGACTTCAAAGTCAGACTGCTAATTTTAATTTATTTTCTGTCAAAATACTAAAACCAAGGGCTTGGTTCTGCACTCATTAAACTCTCAGGGAGTGTTGTGACTGATTCAAGCAGTAACAATACTCAACCCAGGCCCCTTCTGAACATTTTGTTCCCATCCTAAACAATCATTTGCATTCTAGCTGTGTGTACCAGCAGTGTATATTAAAATTCAGATGTATATAATTTTTTTTACAAGTTTTCATCTTTGTGAGGGTGTGGAATTTTGTCATACAAGCTTACATTTATATCCCGTACATTCATTAATTTGTTTATTCAAAACTCTGATTTATAGTGGCTATAACATCTCTTTTGTAATAAGCTGTTATATAATACTATTCAGTGCACTGCAGCAGACAAGCAGTATTCAAAAGGGAACTAAAAAATAATATTTGGATAGAGACATTTTGCAGTTTAGCAGCTGATGTGAAAACAAAATAGTAAAATGGAGGGTAATTTTCCAGGGGAAATAAAAATCCAGGAAGGGAAAAAAAGGGTCGATCTTTGAATATATATCTTAAAAACAATGCTAGTGCAATATCTCCCTCCCCACTGACAAAAGAATGTAATTTGATATTTATCCATAAGTTTTTCATTCTCTTGCTGTCAGGAAATGTTGTATGAATATAGTCACTGATACACTGTTAGCATAATGTGACTGTAATAATTTTCCTATTAAAAGTAGGGTTATTGTTGATGTGTAACTTCGATAGGAATTCTGAAAAATGAAATAACCATTTTGTGTTAATTGTTGCTTAAATCTTCTGAATAGCCACAAGTTAGATTCATAAAATATGCCTTTTCTTGCCTAAGAGGTATTTTTGTGCAGACATTTCAATACACTAGATATACACACAGTTTTATAGACATTGTTTTATATTAATTTCTTCCTAGGAAGCCTTCATCTAAATCTTCCTTTTCAGTCTTTGATAGCTATTACGACTATGGAATTTATAACTACACAATTTCTCCGCCCTGCTTGATGATCTTCATTTGATTCCTTAATCATATCTGCGGTTCACGTTTGCATTCTTCAACAGTTCACTGATCAGTAATTTATTTTCAGACTTCTGCATGCCAATTATCAATGCAAGCTTCTAATCGAAACTGGACCTAGCATCGTATATTACTTAATTTAAATCTACAAAAGTCATTATAAAGTGAGATTAATCTGAGATAAAAAGCTTTTTTTTGGTCATATTTTTTCTAAGTGGCTGCTGTTAGTACTCAAGCACTTGTTGATAGCTCAGAAAGATTCTTGCTTGCTGAAGAGATTAGTTTTTGTAGAGTGAGATACTGCATCAATATTACTAATATAAGTCAAATTATGCTTCAAAACAGTGGTAGAATTCTTAATACTAATCCTCACATTGGAGATCAAGCTAATCCAGTTCTTTGCAATGTTGGCTGGTGAATGAGCTACGTTACATGAATCTTATTACAGCTGTTCAAATTTTTTTCCTATTTCTCTTGCAAGTAGTGTCATTTTTTGTAATTCTAATGTAATGCTTGTAAATGCAATGTTTATAACAGATTTAGTTCAGTTTTGACATACACCTATTCTAAGACACTCCGTTCTCTTTATAAATACAAGAAAAAGATATTTCTTTACTGTTCCACTCTTGTGTACGATGTTGAACATCAACTTGGAGATGCTGATATTTATTTTAATCTATGCCTATGATTTCATACACATTCCTCTCAAAACTAGTGCAATCCAACAACTGAGTGACTCACAGTCAGGAAGTATTCTTTTGGAAGGCCAATCTGAAGGCAGTCAACAGCAGCATAGCTTGTCATTTGAAATCTTAATAGCATTAAAGGATTTGTAAGCAAACAGTTCCATGTTGGCAGGGACAAGTGTTTGCTTATATAGGGGAAGCACTAACAATGTTGTCAATAATATCCACAGCCACATCACGCTGGACTATGGCTACCTTTGTACCGCTAATTACAGTTATTTATTATAGGATTCTGTCCCATTACTTGGATGACTTGTTGATAGCAAGGACTGTTGCAGCAGCAATGAAATCTCTCTCTGAAAGAATGATGTCACAATTGATTAAATAAGCCATCCTGACCACTTGAAAGCTGGTTTCCTACTTTGGAACATCTGCTTTTAGTATCAACAGGCTCTGTCTGTATACTAATGTATACACAGAGAGTTCCTTTATAGGATTCATTAATTTTTCATTTTCATAAATGAAATGTGATTCCTCAATCAGGATATTTCATTTCTTTGATCGGAGATACATTTATGTAGACACAGTTCCTTCGTGTTCTTAAACAAGTGTTTTCAACTGATGAGCCACAGACATTAACCTACAAGTGGAATTGAACCTTATTTGAACAGGTTCTGAACAGTGAGATCTGCAAGGGATTTTGTGAGATAGAATCACCGATACCTTTCTTCTTGTGCAATTTTTGTGTGTGTGTGACATTCTCACATTTGGTTAAAATGGTGTCTTCGACTTCTGAAGACTGGATAATCAGATTTTTTTTGCTGAGGAGATGAAGGTAGTGGAAGACGTTCTTATGACATTTTTCTTTCCACTCCTCTCTTGGCATAATTTTTCTTCTCTGTCAGCAGCTGTTCACGATGCTGAAGCTTATATCTGTAGTTTCTTTTTCTCTCATGCTTGCAGGCATGGATCTCTTCTCCAATTGCACGGAGGAATGTAAAGCACTGGGCCACTCAGATCGGTGCTGGATGCCTTCCTTTGTTCCATCCGATGGACGCCAAGCTGCAGATTACCGCAGCAATCTGCATGTACCTGGCATGGACTCCGTTCCAGACACTGAGGTGTTTGAAACACCAGAAGCCCAGCCGGGGGCTGAAAGGTCCTTCTCCACCTTCGGCAAAGAGAAGGCCCTTCACAACACTCTGGAGAGGAAAGAGTTGGATGGACTGCTGTCTAATACACGAGCGCCTTACAAACCACCATATTTGAGTAAGTACTATTCAAAAAGCTGTATGAAAGTGTTCCCTTTGCGGGAATAAATATTAGCTCTTTCTGCTCTTCATAGTAGGAATAATACAGACACAATTTTAGGAGCACTGGGGAAAAATGGTTTCTTTTGGATTCAGGCACCAGTGAAGAAGGCATTGTTCAATGCTTTTAAAAAAAGACAAAACTTTAATTGCTTTTAGTATGACATGATTGTCAACAACGAAAGTATCAGCTGGTACTAGTGGGGGAGTTGCTCAATTTTGTTTTCTGTTGCTGGTTTATTTTCAAACTTTTCCTGGATAGATATTTTAAGCACTGACATTGGCAGGCTAACATTTTTTAAAAATAAAATTGAGTCAGGAGAACTGTCCTAGGAGCTTCTTTTTATGATTGAGCAGTATCTTGTAAATAAACAGTATGTGTATTATTTTGAAGCAACTATTTACATTGATGACATTAAGGGTTTGGAAGGAAGAAGGCAAAACTTTTTGCCTTCAGTCTGATCGTCTTTCAGCCTACATAGTTTCAGCTTTTGTCAGTGCTCCTCCATGCCTTCTGTCTTGTTCTAAAATCTTGCCTCTTTCTTTAGTCACCTTTTGACTATGGTTGGGTGGCATGAAAAAAAGACCTTCATAATTCCTTTTGGAGTCTGAGCTGTTTGTAGAACCCTTGAGTAATACTTTGATCTAATGTCTTTTCATTCTATTTAGCAGCTTTCTGTAGTTTATTAGAGTCTGTAATCTCCTTGACTTCAAGAGTTTATGATGTTTATCTCATCCAAATAAGCCAAAGACATTAACATTGCAATACCAACCTTTTTCAAGCAACAAAAGTCTTTTTGGACAGTAGATCAGGGGTGGAAAAAAGGAATCTCACTGAATGGTATTAATTTATTTATTTTTATGAAGCATTTATTTGTTCTGAAAGGTGCTGCACTGGCTCTCCTGGCGTGCGAAGATCTTTGCTAGAGATCATTCTCGGCACAGATAGATCAGTTCTCCCTTCTTAATTAGCTGTTCGGGTATTTCAGTCCTCCAGAGAGGTCTTTTTACCACTTCACTCTTTAGATTTGCTTTATTGAAAGCTTCCAGATTTGGATACCAATTCTGGTATGTGAAAGCCATTCCTAACAAGATGTGTCCTGAGTCAATCAGCTTATTTTATATAGGCTAAAATGTCAGGTGTCGATCAGTTGGTCATACTCTGAAGACCAATTGAAATTTCACTTAGCTATGACCTAACGACTCCTGACTCTGTCTTATTACCTCTAAGAAACATTCTTTAGTACTAAGCTGTAACCTAGCAGTACTAATTTCATCTCTATCACTTCAGTTAAAAATCTGAGTTTTGTAGCACTGGTGGTCTTGATCACAACCGAGTTCTGATGCAGTGTGTGCATGACAGTGATGATTACACCTGGTGACACTGCAATGGTAGTTCTCTTCTGTTTCGTTCTAGGCCTGGGAGTTATGTTTCAAGTAACAGTGAAATATTTGTTTTATTGATAGTTTAGGGATTTTAAATTTTGTTCAGCTAACACAGTAGTATTGTTGAACAATGCGTTTACATATAGACATTGGTCTACATTTTACACTAAGAATGTTTTCAGCCAAGAAGGCAAGAGGAGTGCATATGAGGAAGTTGATTCAGGAAGGAATTTTAGCCGAGCCACTGGGTAATTACAATTTTAATAAAATTAAATTGAACTTCTTAACGAAGAAGATCATATCAAAATCAGCTTATCAGTAGAATAGTTTTTTTAAAGTGATTAGAATGTATGAAACAGAACCCTCATATTCAGCAAAAATACTGTATAAAATTTGCAGCATGTATGAATATGGTCGTGTGAAAAATCAGTAGCAAAGAAGAAAAAGTATATTGCAGAATACAAAAACCTATTTGAACTAAAAAGGTCTCTTTAAAAAAGAGAGATTCTTAAGCAAAATTATCAGAAAAGAGCATAAGTTCTAGCAGGTAAACTTTAGGATAGCAATCAGTGGAGATAAGAGGGACTTTTTAAAGCAAATAGCCAAAGACATGCAAATAAATATAGACAATTTTTAAGATGTCAAGTGTGGTAAGCTAGGAGAGAATTGGTGGGTCTCTTGAACTGCAGTTAGTGAGGAGAAGGGTGTTGCAGAGATTCTAAACTGTTTCTTTTCATTTGTGTTTACCAGAGGAGAGATGGAGAAAGACAGAAAGGCATATTTGGGAAGCCACCCATCTCAGCAACCATTTCAAATAAATGTGCAAGGCTGAGTCATGGAAGAGGATGTTGTTGAAAAATTGACTAAAACAAATAGGAAGAAGTCAGTGGATCCTGTGTCTCTTTAATTTTCAGTTTCTAATGAAAGCTAGTCACCAAAGAATGTCAGTAGTTGTGTTTATTATTAAAAAAAGAGAGTAGAAAATCTTGTAAATTAGAGATCAGTGAGAAACCGTAGCATAGGACCTTCAATTGTGACTATGGGCTTTTAGGAATAAGGTAGCTGGCATCTGTCCAGGAAAATTTCACAGAAAGATTGTCAATCTATTAGGATTTTGATAGAGTGGGTGAGAATTAATCAATATAGTGTATTTGAACTGTCAAAAAAGCCTTTGGCATAGCTTCTGTGTAGTAGAAGAAGCTACTGAAGTAAGCAAGTGTTGTCACAGGGCAAAGCATTACCAGGCTCTCTTTGCCTAAGAGAAAGAAATTGTAAAGATAAATGGAACGTTTTGGCAGTAGCAGAGTTCCCGAAGTGTCTATGCACAGATCCATGGATTTTAAAAAAATGATTATCTATAAATGGAAATGAGAAAAAGGGGGGCAGTATTTGCAGATGACATAAAATGGTTTAGGTCAATCCAGTCTCTCAGACTACGTATGCCCACGCTGTTCAGTGAAGGTTGGTCCAGAAAACCCAGTCTGCTTCTGACCTGGATCACTCTGGAAGTGGAAGCTGCAGAGCAGCGTCCACATGGTGTAATAGCTGGGAGAATGTACTCTCTTAAGCTGCGCCATTAGTGCAAGAGCTACAAAACTAAACTGGTATATCTATGTGGATCTTTCACTGTGAGTGTATCTGCTCAAGTTTGTGTTTGCTTGGTGATTCCAGCACTGTGTACCAACGAGTACGTGCAGCGCAGAACCTTAGAAAAGATAAATGAGGAAGGCGAGGTATATCATCCTGAGAAATTTAAACTCTTCTTGAGAAAAAAGACCATCGAGTAATTCCTTGAAAAGCGTCCCCCAGTGTACAAAGCCAGCAAGAAGGAAATAAAATGCCAGGCTGTGAAAGGAATTGAACTGATAATACACTAAAAAGTATTACAAAACCCCTACACAAAACATATCACCATATTGCTCCAGCCAGTGTATTCGCTCCATGGAAATACAGAGCATTCGGCAAAAATCCTGAAAATATTTCTATGTGAAGTCATACCTAAAACTTAGCACTAATTAATCTAGACAAGCTGTGATAGGGACATGAAGTAAGCAGGATACTGCATGAAAGCAGAGGGGGTAAGATGGACACTTTTGTGTGCTGTTCTCAGTAACAAGGGAGCAGCGAGGCAGCAAAACAGCTGAAGGGCAACCAGGTCATGAACTGATAAGATCATACACATTTGATAAAATGCTATACTTTTGACACAAATAATACGGTAATCCATCAAATTTATGATTATGGGGTATGATTGAAACCAAGCGCTTAACAGTGGGGATTTGGGTGTTTGCTTTTTAGTTGTTTGAGGTTTATAGGTCATAGCGTGCATAAAGGAAAATAGCAGCAACTGTATTACAAATTATAATGTAATATATGTAGAAAAATATATACATCCTCATACTTGAAGGGGTTTCTTTATGTCCCATTGTCAAATTTTCCTCTTACTAGCCTAAGCCATTGGACTTATTCCTACACCATTTTCCACATAAATATACATAATTGTGTATATTATTCTGAGCCGAATACACCATAAGGAGATCTCTGTGTACCCAAATAATAAATTTTGAAGAATATTTTTTTAATGTATGCTTTAAGCATTTATTATGGATATAAGTTACAAAATTGTGATGAGATCAATAAATCGTAGGGATTTTGTAAATAATTTTCTCATTAGAGTGACTCCAGGGATCTTCTAACTTGCATATTCTTCTTACTGAGTAATTTACACTTATTTCTTCTTATTCATCCATGTGATTCGAACACTGCCTTTTTGCAAACAGTTCAGAAATGTTCATAATGACTTGTATGTTCATAAAACATGAAAGAGATGCTGAACTTGACTGGAGAAAATAAGCGAAATAACACTGATGAAGAAAACAAAATGTAGCTTTTGAACGAGTCCTATATTTTTAAAAATAGATTGTAGCCATTTCTACCTAATTTTTCATTCAGTGGTGGTTATATTAGCCATTACTTTTATAAGTATTTTTACTGTAGTGACAAACAAACCATTATCCAAGTTTCAAACTCTGCTGTACCAGACTCTATAGGATATCCAACAGAGACCATCTGCACAATGAATACCTGAGCAGTCTGATTCTGATCTATTTCTAATACTTTGGACCAGCTCCTGAGATGGTAGCACTGAGAACAGCATCATTACATCCATCTCAGTAGTCTTTTGGTCTATAATTGATGATAAGAAGTAGGTTTAATAAATTTTAATTATTTTTTCCCCCATAGTTGTGGATCATTCTAGATGTGCATTTCTTAGATAATACTTCAGAGCTTTTCTGAAGTTAAATACTGACACTAGTGACAGAATATTTTTTTCTGCCTAGTAAGAGGTTAGGACTTTTTAATTTATAAAAACAGTGATGTATTTCCATAATACCTTTACTTTCTGTTTAGAAATGCTTTTTTTGCTCTAAAAAAAAATTACTCTGGCATAGCTTAATCGACTTCGGGAGCACATTAAAATAAACTACATAGAGGCACAATTTGCTACACAGCCTAACAGTGTTCATACAAGGAGATGTTCTGAATTAATAATGGTGTTCTAAAGGAGCCCCCTAATTAGCTCTGCATTATTTTTTACATACATGCAAGCACCTTCATCTTCACCGATGAACGTATATCATTATCATGGTAATTGTTGTCAACATCATCACCATGTTTTATGTATGAATCAGGATATTATCATGTTAGGTATAACATGTACAGTATAAAAAAGAATAAAAAGAATAAAAAAGTTGGTCCCTTCCCCAAATTGCTGGCAGCCTAAGGAGGGTGAAATGGAAGGGAAAATAATGCCTTTTTTTGGCTAAAAGTTTTAATTTGCGTGTCATGGATACTAAACATCAACACTACCTTTGACAGATGCACATAGGTCTAGGCTTGCAGAGTTAAATGATTTGCATGAGACTTGTTTGTGTCATCCAAAAAATGTAAGGGTAATCTTATCCTCATTCTGTGCCTCTGTGTCTTAGCCTGGGTAGCCATTGACTCACTCTGCAGTAGAGGTACAATAAAGGTCTCTACGCAGTGAGATTGGGCTTGGGTCTGAGCACAAGTCCCTGTGTTTATGTGAAAGTATACGTGTAGTCCTAGGTTCTTATCCTACAAAGTATTTGCCACCTGCTCAACTTGACCTATCCAAGTCAAGTTGATTTACAAATAACATTAAGAACCTTTCAAAAGTTTTTGCACAGCTGAATGTTTAGGAATTGGACCATCAATTTATTTCAAATATTCTACCACAGAGCTAGCAAAGAACAGTTTAACTTACAATCATCCATCTCCCTGAATCAGATTAGAACAAATGACCTAGAGGAGAAAAATGTTCGTGTCTTTATAAAGGGACAAGAAGCGTCTCACAATCCTTTGATTATTTTTCAAAGGCATTAAAGAAAAAGTGCATATAAAATATTATTGGAGGTATTTTGACTTATTTAGGATTGTAAAGACGTATTTTTATATGGTGGGATATCTAACAACATTTTCTGCTGCTGTTTAACATAAATCTAATATGTTTTAAGCAAGAAGTCTTACGGTTTTGGACAAGTTTCTCCCAACTAAAGAAGCAAATTACGATTTTTTTACATTTAATAGAATGGAAGAAGGATTTTCTGTGGTTTAGTTACATCTTATTTCTGTAAATTATTTGTGTAGTTTTATCACAATATAGCATTACATTTGCTATATAACATTATATATTTGCTTAAATAACAACTACTATGAATGGGGCATTTGATTAATTTTTAAATATTATGCCTGTACATTTTTGCGTTTAAATTTAGCCTACTGGACTTCTAATACAAATCAGATAAACTTATGAGCTGCCTGACCCCTTCATTAGTCATCTTTAACACAATTTGTGATTTTTACACGTAATTGAAGTGAAAATACACAGAAGTGAAAGCAAACAAATTATCACCAGTAAGTTGTATGTACATATTACAGTTCTTGGGATAAGAAGAATGAAAACATTCTAATGCTGGATTGGGAGGAGGAAAAAGAAATAGAAGTTACATTGAAATGCAATTTTTATTGGTATAAATAAACAAAAGATATGTGCACAGTAAAATAGTTGTTCCTTTGCTATAGTACAGTTCTGTGCTCAAAAAAAATGTTAAAAATGTATTTTTCAACTTGAAATCTGATCTGAATATCCTGCATATCTTGTCACAGACAGTGGAGCTTTTCACTTATATTCAGGAATTTATCTCTGGGACAGAGAGAGACATAGGTCTCATTTCTGCACAAATGAGAATGACTTCGTACATGCCAAAGTACTCAGTTAATAATGCTAAGAAAGCTAATTGAATAATTTTCTTTTTCTAAAAAATCTGCATTCCCATTTTTGCTATATTAGAAATGCGAAGGGATTTATTCACTTATACCTCAAGTTTGCCAGTGCAGTTACATCATCTCTATTAGGTAAATAATGCTTAAAAAACCCACCTCAAACCTGACATAAAAATTAAACAGGTAATACTAATTAAAACATAATAAGGGGAGAGCATGACTGTGATGTATTTTTACTGATTGTAGGTAGTCTATGATCTTGAATAAACCACTTAAGAAGATTCACTGTTCAGTAATTATTGCATAACTTCTAAAAGGTATTTCTGTCTCACATTCATGGCTGGTTTGCATTCTTCATCTGAACCTATTCCTCTTGCAGCTATTGTGCAAAAGGAGGAACTCTTACAGAGTATTACTGCAATAATAGAAAGGAAATGGATAATTCAGAAAGCAGAATTAGGAAGGAATATATAAATGTGCAAAGGTGACTCGGCTGTAGCCCAATAAAACCTATACATTGCATTGTATTTATCAGTTCTTATGAAAATAATGAATATAAGAGAAATAAGCAGTCTTCTTATTTCAAAGCACAGATGTTAGCTGTTATATTTAAATACTATTTGCTTGAATCCCTGTATAACTGTGATCCTGGACAGAATTAACAGTACTGTAGAAAACGCTGATAAAAAAAAATGGAGTTGTTACTAGGTTTACATAGCATCTTTTATCCTAGATGACTCTAGAGCACTTTGCAACTACAGTGTAGGAAAATAATTGAAAAAGTTAAGAAAACTCGAGTAACTTTTATTTGAAAGAAAGGTTTCTTTTTAGAGTGTCTTAAAAACATATAATTCCAAATATAATTTCCTCTAATAGCTGTAAAAGTCTGTATTTACCAGTTCTAACTGGAACACATAGAAGTCTTGTATATCTGTGTCAGACTGGTGCTGTATTTATTAATTTATGTCAATTTTGAGAGTGCTTATGTCTGCCATGAATATACCATCTGTGGAGATTTTTTTTTTTTAACTAATCAGATACCAAGTTCTGGATTCCTATTAGTAGAATATGAAAAAAAAAACCATCAGAAAGATTGCTTGAAACTTTAAGAGGAACTTTTGATATGACTGTGTTATGCAGGTTTAAAATTGCAAAATTACTCTTGTCCTATCAATTTAAATCCAGTGACAAAAGTAATTTAGCCGCTCAAGGACATGAGTCTCTTTGGAAAGCAATGAGATATTTGCAGTTAAAATTTTCAAAGGCACTGAAGTTATTTATATTTGACAGGCTAATTCCGTTAATTATGAATAAATGCTATTCTTAAAATGTACAAACCTTCTTATTGTGACAGTCAGGAGCTGGAGAATTGAGGATGTGCATAATCTTGGATCTATGCACAGTGAAGTATTTTCCTCTCTACTTGCCTCTGTCTGAGGAACTCCTTGGGCTGCACAGCAGAGGAACTTATTCTTGTTTCTGGCTCTTTTGCTGCACACAACAACTCTGATTTTTCTGCTCCCATTTTGCTGCTTAAATTTTCTAGGGCTTTCCTTCCTTCCTTTTTTTTTTTTTTTCCCCCCCTCGCTTGACCAAAGGAATTAAAATAGGGAAAGCCATTTAAGGAATGCAACAAATAGCCAGGAAGAGAAGGAGCTGTATCTATTTATGGTGTTTGGACAAGCACACTATAGGGATTGGTGTTGCTATTTATCTGGCAAGCCCGTAAAGAGCTCTATTTGTACACTAGCCACTGAGAATCCACAGTTTCACGCTAGCCGTAGGATGACTGCTGCTGGGAAGTAGCTGTCAATATATTTAATTTGTTTTAGAAACATAGTATGGTGAAGTCAGAAGAGTGAAAGATTATGTATTTGGTACCTTCTTGTAAGACAGGAAGTAGGAGACACAATTACAATATGATTTTTAATTTCAATACCTAATAATTTGTTGGAAGAACTAAATACGATGGTAGTAATCAATGTGGATTCACTGAAAATCCGAATTCTCCTAAGGTAATTTAATTTCTTCCTTTGATAGAATAATGGTCTTTATTGATTGAAGAAAATATTGTGGACATAGGGATCCAAATATTTAGAACTTGCTTCCTAAATGCTGCCTGAAAATTATATCCATGTATGAGTTGCAAGAGTAGACCTGCATTTCTTGCATAGACATGAATCTATTTTATATGTGTAAATGGTGTTATTTTACATGACATTTTCACAGGTTATCAGGAGTAATGTGGATTAGAAAGAAAATAAAATGGATGCAGAGTAGATTCACCAAAGAAGTTACGGGGATGACAGCCTCCTGTTTTAGCAAGTGACCTCAGCCCTCTGACTTTATCTTTTCAACTCCAGCATCATGGCTGCATTCAGCCCTGGAAAAGGATTCATTATGAAACTGCTAGAATGCAACCTTTCTTTACTCATAAAGAATTTTATAGATGCTGATATTGTGGGTTTATCTTATGTCAGAGTAAAATTTTGTCACTTTGTGACTTTTTTAGTTGCCTATTTGTGCTTTACTTTGACATCCGTCTCTTCTCAATTGGAATTTAGATGACAATTGAATGTAGCTGCACACAGCTGTGGGTATTGATGGGAACTGAGATCTAAAAAGGTTCATGCTTACAAATGAGATTCAGTAGTAACTTTTTTTCAGCTCTACTTGAGATAAAGTGCTGTGTGCTTTGTACTCACAATATTCCTTATGTCCAATATGGCTACAATGCTTCTAATTAATTAAACAGGATCCTTCCCAGCACTGGAATGTTATAGTCTGTACTCTTACACTCTCTGGCATGCCCTTAGCCTGTGTCAACTGGCTTTCTTCCCTAACAAGTCCTGGACATGGTGCGGGTGTCAGGACATGGGCCAGTGACAATTCCTGAGAGCAGATTGAATATTATCACACTTTATGGCCCCCATATATTGCTCAATATGGCTGAGAAATTTTAATCATGTGGACATAAATCACTCCATTCTGGTAGTCTTAAGTGACAAAGAATGGTAACGGGCACATTTCATTCATGGATAGAAACTGTGCCTGTATGTCTTTTTGAATAAGAAAAGTTTTAAAAGGACTGTGAGAAGTTTATATGATACACTTCAGTATGTTATCTGGGTAAAACTGGGAAGGACTCTCTGAAATCTGAGTGTATGCTGCTCATGAAAAGCAATGTTAAGTACTGTGCTCTAGAAATGGAAAATAAAATGTTCACAAAGAGAGAGGGGACATTCCTGTTAGATCCTAATGCCACCTAATCCCTGCCAGGAGAGAGGGGTGGTGGAAAAAACATCACAGCAAAGATAAATTGGATAGGAATACACAGTGTGATACTGATATAATACTGTAATGCATGTTACCTCATGTAAGAACAAGTAAATTTAATTATTTCAGGCCTAATCCAACATGATTAATTTAGTCACCTCTGAAGGCCACCAGACAGTGACTTACACATGTCTGCTTCTCCCGTGAATCTATAAGGAACTTAGGCGCCTAAGAGCAATTTTGAGGAATGGTTCATGTCCCTCCTCTTCTGCCCAAAGCACTGAAAATGTTAAGTCACATTGTAGCCAGCCTTTCGTGTATTCTGCATTGGTTAACTCTCAAGATGGCATGTTCATTTTCAGGCTTGCCAACTTAGAGATGTGTATTGTGGATTCCAGAAGAGTGCAATAAAATGGTGAATTTTGGAGAAAAACAAACAAACAAACAAAATTGCATGTAGGGAGAAGAAAAGATTGAGGGAAAGAAATTATTTTTGCATACAAATACATAAGCATTTTTTATTAAAATAAAGAAAGGAATCAAATACTGGTACTACTGAGGATAGTACCACAATTATTAGCTTACAGAGAATCGGGAAGAAGAATGTGAATTTGCTACTAGAACATGTATGCAATTAGAGTAAGTTGCTGATGGAGAATTTAGGGATATACTTAGGGAATATGCTCTGTACTAAGTTTGATATACATCAGGAATAATTTAGGAGTTATTTAATTGATCTTAATACAGTACATAATTGTAAGAACTCTTACAAAATTTAATATTCTATGATTCTTTGAATATAATGGTGATGTGATGTATTATCTTTAGTGTTTTCAGGTAGATCATACAGTTATAATAGCACAAAAAGATGGAAATGCTGTCTTCTGCTCACTGTGTCTTGTGGGAAAACTGTCTTTGGTATTTTTATGGTACATTATAGAATATAGCTTAGCACTTTCTGTGCTGAACTGTAGTAACTAAAAATCATTGTTTCTGTAGTAAATAATGGCAACCACAGATAAATCAAATGTGACATGTACTATGCCACTGGGCTGTTGCTGGCAGTGAAAAAAAAAATTGTCAGCATTTAGAACAGAAAATCAAATACACATAAAAGTATCTTACATGCCAGAGAACATTTATGACAAAATCCAGGACTTGATTCAAAAGAAAATCCTTCTTAATCGTATGTTTAATATAAAGCATGTGTTGATTAAGGTTAGTGCTTAAATTTAAACTTATGATTGAATATAGTCCTAAAGAAAGAGAAATTTTATCTGCTGTTTACATGAAGTGGGACTCGGATACTTATTCCTAAGAAATGAAATGCCTTTTTTTTTCCACCAGAGGATTAGCGAAGTCCAGGTAGACTATAAAGAAGTTCTCAATAGCACCAGAAAAACATTATTTCAGTGACTGTCATGATGTGTCAACATTTGTATCTGGTATCCCACTTGCCATGTGAAAATATTTACCAAGACATGTTCCAAACATCAAAAATATCTTTAAGTCTGTATTTTTCAATCCTGAAATGAAGCTAACAGAAGTGGCAATATGTGTCAGTCAGAAATTTGGTCAATAAACTTCTTTCAAAAAAGAATGATAATCTGTTGAAGTTGTTGATATAAGAATTCAACACTATGTTCAGATTTGAAAAGTGGCACTTCTGTACTTAAGTGCAAAGGGCAAACCACTTTCCCCCTTTTCTCGGAGGAGGTAACACTGTTTGTCATGTTCACTAGATGGTGGTCAGTGCAGTGTCCACCACTGTCAAATTCTGGCTTGGCTGGGAATCAGTGTTTCTTGAACTGATTTAAATTAATATAGACATGGAAGTGTATGCACTTAATGCAAAACACAAGGAAATGACAATTAATGGGGTTACATTGTTTGTATACAAAATACAGCTTTTTGGCATAATCATATTTGCTCCAGATGTAAAGATGTAGTCTCAAAGAAAGGAAAGATCTTCATGGTCTGTGGTGTTTGTTTATTTAGCTAAAAGCAAGTCTGTTTCCAGAAAAGATTCAGTGCAACAATTACAAAATTTTGCATTTTGGCCTACTTTATTTATTCACAGCCTGAAGACCTAATGCTTTTTTTTTTTTTTTTTCATGAAATCTCGGTAATTGTACCCATCAGTCCAAATGATATTGGTTTATTTTAGAAACAATATTTATATTTTGGGTTCTGCAGGTCCCAGAAAGAACATTTTAGTCATACTGAATTCCATTAGGGACAAATTCTGCCTCGGTGCAGCTTACATATTCACAGGCAGGAGCTTCTCCTGCTTTCCCTAGCTAGTCAGGTGCCAGAAGTGACCAGACAGAATGTGGTCTCATTCTTACCCAACTCCCATGGTGGCCTGCAGGTCTCTTTGGACATACACTTAAGCACATAAGCAGTGGCCACCAGAGCAAACTAACTCACTGACACTGGGGGAGAGTTGGCCTTTTTTAGATTTTTTTTTTTTAAGTACAAAAGTAAGTATGTTCCATCTTCCTTTGTTCAACTATTTGATATAATATGGAGTTAACAAACCCACAGCATAACATGGGGATCTGGAACACAAGCTATTTTGTCCTAGTGCCCTCTACAGAGTGCAGAGATTTGAAACACAAAAAAGCTCTTAACTAAAGCCCTGAAAGAAAGGAAAAAAGTTCCCCTTAAACTAATTCATAAGAAAAAGATACGTGAGTGTGCTGGGTTTAATTGGGATAGAGTTAATTTTCTTCACAGTAGCTAGTGTGAGGCTCTGTTTTGGATTTGTGCTGAGAAGAATATTGATAACACTAATGTTTTTAGTTGTTGCTAAAGAATGTTTATACCAAGTCAAGGATTTTTCAGTACCTGATACTGCACCTGCATTCCCAGGTGCTTCTCTACAAGAAGCAGGGAGGGGACAACTCCCAGATAGCTGACCCAAACTGACCAAAGGGACATTTCATGCCATCAAATGTCATGCTTAGTATATAAGATGGGGGAGATGGCAGGGTGAGGAAATCACTGCTCAGGAACTGGTTGAGCGTCGTTTGGCCGGTGGTGAGCAGTTGTATAGGTTTTTTTTTCCTTCCTTTCTTCCTTTCTTGTTTTATTACATATTATTATCTTTAGTAGTAGTTGTAGTAGTATTTTTATTACATATTATTATTAGGAGTATTATTATTACTATAATTATTTTATTTCACTTACTTTCAATTTTTAAACTGTTCTTATCTCAACCCACAAGTTCTCTTTATCTTTTTCCTCCAGTTCTCTCCCCCATCCTATTGGGCGAGAGGGGGGAGGTGGGTGAGCAGCTGTGTGGTACTTGGTTGCTGACTGAGGCTAAACCATGACAATGAGAAAAATATTATTTTATTATTTGTGTACCAAAGTTTATCGTACTGGATAAGACAATCTCCTTTTATAACACTATGATAGGAATTTTAATAAACTATTATTAGCAATGCTTCAAAAAACTTCTTTAAGTAATAGTTCATTAAAAAAATAAAAAGACTTTATGGATTGCAAAAGATACTGAATTGACACTTGCAATGACTGGAATACTTTTTTGTCCACAGAACATGGGTGGCAGCAGAGTAATCCCCATCCTACATCCCCCAGCCCCAGCCCCAGCCGTGTGTCTCACCCTTTGCCTGGATACACCACTACCAAGGGTGAGGGAGCTATGGTAGTTTACTCTGCATTCCCATTCACTTGTTGACCTCTTTCCAAAAATATAGTTGCTGATAACTGAACTAGAGCTCCAGGTTATCTGAAACAGCCAGGTTATCTTATATAGAATTCCTTCTACCACTACCTCAGTCCTGGTCTCTATTCAAGTGGCCTGAGATAAAACAAGAAAGCTGAATTTGCAGGTCTGTTGGTTGTCACTAGAATTATCCATTCCTGGCTCTGTTAAAGCGAATGGGGCTTAGTGAAAGGCAATATTTCATCTGCTACAGTTAACATATAGGCTAAAAAGCAAACTATAAAGATATAAAAAGAGTGAAAATTAATAATGCAAATTAAAAACCAGCATTACCATCATGTATATGAGGTAATTAACTCCTTTTTAAATTATTATTCACTACAAGTGAAAGGCATTCACTGCAAAGCCTGAATAGCTGGCTTATTTCTGAGTGGAATGCAGGAGATTACAGCCTCCCATAATCTCTGTATCAGCTGCAGTGTTGCATGGGGACACCTGATCTGCATAAACGTGGCATGGTGAGGCACACTTTTTTTATGGGGGACCCACAAGAGAAAACATAATGCATGGAGTGCTTGCATAGAAGCCCATATCTGAAAGCTCACATGAAGACAACTATTACTCGGCTATTGTGCCAATATGCAGAATTTGGATCTGAAATGGCAAGATGACAGTTTACGTGCTGGCTTTTTCCCTTGTTCTCCTGTTGCATAGCTTGCTTTGATTTAAATGAGAGGTTTTTAGGTTCAAGTGTCTTCTTTCTCCTAAGTGAAGGGGGATCAGCAATATTTCTGTAACAGCAGCAGCATGCCTGGCATTTGATATTCTTTGGAGGTTTTATTATCTAGGGGTTTATTTGGATCTTTAGACTGTTGGCACTTGGAGGAACTCAGCAGTCATTCTGCTATAGCAGATAGAATGCTGTGGGAGTTTGAGGAGCTCTTAAACACAGTATAGAGTGAAAGTGACAGTAGTTATAGAAGATCCAGGATGTGTGCCTTTTGCTGTTTTGGTTGCCAGCTGTGGAGGGATGCGGTGGGCCTTCTCTGTGCCCTAGTTAGATTAGCTCACAATACTAAGCAGGGGACAATTTTTATTCAAAGAATTTGAAGGCCTTCCAAGCACAGGCAATCCCTTCTAGGCTTTGCCAAAAGAGGAAATGTATATGACTGTATTCATGGCTGTAAAGTAGGAGTCTGACATCAAGTTTGGATGCAATAGGATGATTCACAACAGGGTGAAAGGAAGATTTATTAAAGAGAGTATGGATTTACAGTATTTTCTGTTAACTTCTGATTCATAAGATAGGAATAGTCATTGCGTACTTTATTTTCTCTTTCCTGTTTCTTATGGTAGTGTTTTTCATTTCTTTTTCTGCTCATCTACCACTGATGTTTTTACATGTCCTCTCTCATAAGTCTACACAGAACTAGCTCACTGTGAATGGGAGGCTTACAAATCTGTACTGAGGAACAGATGAATATATTTTTGCTGGTTTTTGTTTCCAGTGTTTATTGCAATTCCATATATATTTATGCACTAAGTGCTCTTACTGTAACACTCAGAATCTTTTTAAGGCCTTTGGGATCAATAGTCAGTACATCACAAATCATGTACCCTAAGAATTTTAATTGGAATACTTGTGATTCTTTAATTATCTTGTTGACCTCAAATACTATTAGAATATGTGTACAAATAGCATAATTACATTAACAGAATTATGAAACTGCTTATTATTAAAAGCCTCTTTCTAACTAGTACCTGTACTCACACAGACTGAAGCTTCCCTATGCACTAGTTTGAGAGTTCAGAACAGGAGATAAAATAGGGATGAGAGAGAGAGAGCTGTGATCTCAGAGGACGTATTAGGCACCAGAAATTATGGTGTTCTTGTTCCAGCTCTTTCACTGACTCTGATACTTCCATTTCTATAGCACTTGCCATCTCTGGATCTCAAAGTGGATTATAAAGAATAGTGATTTAAACCTTCCTGCACCTCTAGGAGATAGGTAAGCAATATTATTCCCATTTTACAGATGGAGAAACTGTGATACAGAGAGGCTTAGTGTTTCCTATTAAAGTTTATTTATGAATACACATGCATGCACACACACAGAGCCAGGAACAGATGTCAGAACTTCTATTGCCCTCTGTTTTAAGCTAAGTCCATACTCCTTTCCATTTAACCTCTCTGATTTATATTCCCCATCTGTAAAAAGACGGAAACTGGTATAGACATGGAGAGATTTGCTTGCATATAAATTTCTGTGCAAATTCAGAAAAAAAACCCCAAAAACAAAACCATGGAGGACAAACGTTACCTTTGAAATCCAATGCATTTTATGTGTTGGCAGAGGATATTCCAGGATCTGGGACAAGGATTTTTGTAGGTGGGGAGAGTTGCAGGTGTCCTGCACCCTAATGTGTAATATTTAGTTATGGCTATAAAACGGCCAGATTTTTTTGTTATACAAGAATATTAACTGAAGTTGAAAAATTTTTAAAATGCGCTAATTTACATGGCAAAGGACTAGACACAACCAGTAACTCAACCTCTGTATTATCTGAAAGAGTATTGTAAACAAATTTTGCTGTGCGCCTCAAGTGCCACATCACCAGCACCCCTGTGCTGTGTCAGAGAGGAGTAGGACAGTGTGCTGCAGGAAAGCAGCAGTTGCTGCGGCTGCATATCTGTACAGTTTTATCCCATGAAATTCCTACTGTGTCTGTACTGCAGCAATGGCAGACAGCAGTCTAGGCTACTGTACTTACATATTTACAAGAGAACTGAAATTATTAGTGAACTTTTGGAAAAAAAGATCAAATCTAAGTGTTGTTATTACTATTATTGGAACGATTGTTTCTTGTAATATTTTAACAGGTGTCTAGAAACTTGATTGGTCTGATTATATACTGCATCAAAACATCATGAAGATTCTGATCTAATTAATCTCAACCACAATGTTAAAAAATATCTTGAGGAAGCTTTTAAAAATCCTTTCTAATTCTGCTACTAATTTGCTACAGAATTGAAACATCCAAAGCATAATATATTAGATGTTTCGATTTTAATGTTAATGACATGTCTGGCAATTGTCTGTATGTTGAACAGATACCGTATACATAAATGTTTTTTACATTTTTCTGCATGCATCCTATGGCATAGGCAGGCTTGATTAGACAGACATAGAACACCGATGTTAACATTTTCCTGTAAGTAATCAAACTCCCCTGTGATAGAGTAGATACATATGTTTACTAGTGAGAACAGACAGTGAATAAGTATGGCTAATGTATATATTCATGTTAAATGGAACGGAGACTGGATGTGTTTGTGTGTCAGCATGCAAGCATCAACATGTATATATGGATGGCTTGATTCAAAGATTCATTTTAAGGTTAAGATTCTTTTTTGGTTTTATTGTAACACTTCATGCACAGAAATATACCACATTTCAGGTAGGGATTTAACAGATTTTGATCTAAGGTAAAACCTTTTTTTATCATTACAAGCTTTACTAACCAATAACAATAATGATGATGATGATGATAACAGTAATAATACATCCACAAATGAGTTAGTTCCTTGTCTCAACTTCATGTGTGACTGAGATCAGAATTTAACCCAGGGTTTTTTCTGAATGCTACTACAAATAATTTATACCTTTGCTCCCAATTACAGTTAAAATAGCCAGTGTCTTGAGGTAATACAGCTACCACAGCTTGTGGATTAGGATATGGGTTTGCTAATGCATTGACCTTCTTCATCTGTGTAACACAAGTTAATTTCCAGCCTGACAGTAAATGCTGAAATTTGATTTGTAGCACTAATGCACCATTTTTTCATCTCTGTCAAACCAGACTAAAGGGTCATTTGGTGATGAGGATAATGGTTCACTTTGAAAGAGAAGGAAAACCAGCTTCTGAATATTTGGGGGATTCTAGATCTTGCTTAAAATAACAAAATTAAGTAGGAAAAAGTAGTCTGGGAAATTCCACTAATACTGAACCTGGAAGTCTGAGTATTTGCCTTGTTCTTAGACTGATTCTGTATAGCCACATTGGAATACTCACTATGACATGTTAGAATAGTAAAACACCATGTGAAGTTTGGTTTTAGGCTATCAAGCCTCAAAAAGACTTTTCTCTGAAAAGTGAATCAACGTTAAACTGTTTGCTACAAGGGGCATTTTAAGTGACAGTTTGTGACAAGTTTTGATTGTTTCTCTACACTCTAAGAAATAATAACCTAAGAACTGTTGCAGACAGATTTATTATCTTTTTTTTTCCTCTCAGAAGTGTCTTTCTTTCTTTCCTGCAGCACGGAAAAGGATATGCTAGTCACTTCGACAGGACTTACCTGAAGCAGCATGATTTGCACAAAAGTCGACCAACAAAAAGCATCAACTTTCAACTTCATTATCTTGGCCATCCAGTTCTGTGTAACTGAAGGATTTGTGTGCTGTTGGAGACATCATGGCCAACAATAGGACCTAATTGCTCTCAGCAGGCCTGAGAAATGAGTTGAAATGTGTAGAACTGTAGAAACTTCAGAGGCAACTGATCTTGCCTCTCTGATCAGTGTGTGCCTGTTTACAGCACTATATATCTTTCTCTCTCCAAAATGTCACTGAGCCCTTTAGATGTTTATATTCACCACAAGAAGCCAATCGTACAGATAAAAGAAATGTGCATTATAAATGCAATATCACTGTTTTAAACCTGACTGTTTTATATTATTTTTGTGTGATCAAGTGTTCCCCAAACTATTCCAACTTTACAAGAGAGATTGTGATCATGTTTTTTTCACCTGTGGGTCACAAAAATGTTGTTAATCTGAAGACCCACAAAATTATCAAAGACATTCTGTAGTTTATACACCATGTTGCAAAGTGTTTACTGTACTATTTC
>NW_010265839.1:0-6638 GCF_000690775.1 Eurypyga helias
GAGGATGTCATGGGAGACCGTGTCACAACCTTTGCTGAAGTTGAGGTAGACCACATCCACTGCCTTCCCCTCGTCTATCCATCTAGTGATGCCATCATAAAAAGCTATCAGATTGGTCAAGCATGACTTCCCCTTGTTGACTCCCCTTTCAGTGCTTAGTCCTTCTCAGCTGCTAGGGTAGGTGTACTTAGTTAACTTGTTAGCACTCCAGGGCTGCTCTGGGGGCTCTTGAAAATGTATGTTTTTTGTAGCTGTCATTGAAATGACTGTGAACAAATACTTAAGGAAGTATTTCCTGAAAATATTTTAATCTTTCATTAGAGAATGTTAGGATACAGCTTTTTGTTGTTATTGTTGGGTTGGTTTGTTTGGGTTTTTTTTTTCCCTAATATAAATAATGAGCATCTGGCTGTAGTCATGACACTGAAGTTTTTTCCAAGTAATGATGTCTCAGAAAGGTAACCCTGGCATGAATTAGTTAAGCCACAATGTAGAGACTATAGTCCACTGCTGAAATCCCCTTACTCTTCTACTTTAGATGCAAATGGACGTAGCTAATTTAATTCACCTCCAGAGGGAATGTAAACTAAAGTCATGCTTTTTAAGAGGAGTGTTCACACAGGTTTAAATAATTTTCCTCAATTTATTTTGATGAACTTTTCTGAACAGGCCGATCTTTTCTGTAATATCTCTAGGGTAGGACTGTAGCTTGTATAAGTCGGGAGTACTTTATATTATTAACTTAGTGCGTTGCCCATGTATGCCGTTTTCTATTAGAAGAGATACTGTCACCCTTTGTGCTACGTGCTTGCCCCTTGGCAAGGGCTGGAGCCCACTGTGATAGGGACAGAGTCGAGAGAGGAGTTTCTGTCATGCTTAGCCAGCCCTCGGCCCTGTTACTAAAGCTGTTTCTCAGGAGTCTGGTCATGGGTGTCTCCTCGATAAGACTATGCTAGGGACTGCTTTATCCTTGGTAGAGAAATGATCTACGTTCAGAGCCTGGCCTCTTGCTTGGGGCTGAGAGTGAACCTTTTCATTGCCAATTCCTTAGCAGGTGTGAGCAGGACAATATACTGTACTAAGAGGTAGGTCTAGGATCCCAGCGAGTTAAACACTGAATTGGCAGGTGATGCTCTTCTGTTTCTTCTCTGGGAGAAGCTCCTTTGGTTTCTATCAGCTCTTCCTCTGTTGAAGCCATTTGCACTACATGCGCTGCTCAGCCAGTGCCCTGCTGCAGTGTGAGCACTGCATGTAAAACTTCATGGGGAGAGATGCTGACAGCTCCCCGCTTGCCAAACCTGCTGCTGGAGGTTACTGGAGAAGTGTTGTGCTCTGGTCAAATGGGTGGCATTGTAACATTGGCTTGCTGGTGGAAACTCAGTGTTTGGCTCTGGGTGGAGAGGGAAAAAGTGTTGCTTTCCTTTCAGTAAAGGGGAAAAGACCTGAAAGGTGCCTTCTGCACAAACAGTGGCCTTAGGCAGGGCTGCGGTTTCCTGGGCCAAGTTAAACAACTTTTGAATCTGAATGGCCAGGATACCTCTTTCTCCCTCTGCTATTCCCTGTCTCAGTCAGATTTAACAGGAATCTTGCTACTGTTCAAACCGTACTGTAAAACCTTTTGCCTTGTCTAGTTTTTATTTAGCACCACAAGAAATGAGTAGGAATCTGAATGTGTTCTGCCTGTCACCAAAAATACCTTTTTCCCTCTGGCTGCTTGCAAGGTGCCTTTAACTCCCCTCAGGGCTTTTCTGTATGAAGGGACAGCTGGTGTAGAACAATAGTGACTGGTTTACACTGATCAGTCCTCGGCATCTGTCTTGTACTAGCCAACCTGCAGTGCACATTTCTCAGAGACGTGCTGGTGGAAGATGTCTGCCGTGTCTCGAGTTTTGGTTGTGTATACTTCAGCAAGAGTACCTGCCAAAGACAATCAAACTCAGGAACAGATAGGTTTTTTGCTCACAGCCTAGTTTCAGCCCAACTCAATCAAAGCTGGTTTAGTCCATTTATTTGGACCAAAATAGTCTGGGAAATGCACATATGCACCTGATCTGGGGAATCAGAGGGGTGGGCATCATCTAGTGAGAAAACAGTGTCAAGGAACTAGGAGCAAACATAGATGCAGCTGAAGGACAGTAAGGACAACATCCTGATAGGGACATATGCTTCTTTCAGACTTTGCTGGAAGGAAGGGCAGGAAGGCCTGTTTCCAGGAATCACTAAATATAACAGGTGAGAGGATGGCTGAGCATGGGCTTTCCACCTGCTGCAGCCCATGCCTCCTCTCCTGCTTCTTTGCTTCCACCTGCTCGATGATGTGAACAGCTGCAGGAGAAGGCCCCAGGCAGTGCAGCTCTGTGTTCCTGCTGCAGGTGCTTATTTTTCTGGTGCACTTTACCTGTGCAGGTAGCTAGGATGAGCCCTGGCAGCCGTCAGCTTTCACTGACAGCAATCAAATGGTGTTGCTTACTGACAAAAGGAGAGAGCTACAGCTGCAGAGTGGCTCGCCATTGCCCTGTGCTCCGAAGTGACAGCAGAGAACAGTTTCTTTTAGTGGCTGTTATCTCCTCTTACCTTGGTAGGAAACTCCAAACTTTGTTTCTGTCTTGAATGACTCTGGCAGTCTGGTTGACAGTTTCCACTTTGGTAATGAACTGCAGTGGGTAACATTGTTAAAAGAGGACACTGTCCAAATTCCCTCCATTTTGCTTTGGTACGAGCAGAGTGTGAGAGCATGATCCAACAAGCATTACTTTGGAAGCCTCACCTGCTGCATGGCATTCAAATAGTGCCCACTCCCTTGCACTTCATGTGAGGGCAATTAGTGCACGTGCATGGCAATTAGTGCTGCAAATGATGTTGACACGGGTGTATTCTGCCTCTTTAATGGCTTGCTTTCCTCTTCTGCCAAAAGAGCAACCAAGCAGTCTCAAAGGAACCTGCTGCCTTCTGATATTTAATTTGCTTCAGGCTTACCTTGGCATTCTGCCTCTCTCTTCTGCTGCCCAGCCTGGCCCACCTGCGTGTTCCTGCTACCAGCGCTGCAGAGGAAGCGATACCTATTTCTAGCAAATCAGGCCATGACTTGCCCAACGTGCGCTGCAGTTGGGCCTCGAGATCTCCAGCACCGTCTCTCCCTGCCGTGCTTTTGTCACTCTCTGTTTCTGACCTCTTTTCAGCAGAATGTTGGGCTGGTTTCTGATGAACTGCACTGCAAGTGGCATCGCCTGGCAAAGGCACGTGGTGGTGGGAAATTGCACAGCAATTCTCTTGGTAGCCATCTCTTTGATTTAGGTATCACAGTGACAGGAGCCTTAAAATGTCTGTGACATCCAGTGTTTATTTGTGACCAATGGTGACTCTCTGGAATATGTATAAGCTGGAGTATAGATGGTGTGTATAAACTCCATAAATATGGAGTTACATGATGTGACTCTTAACCAGAGTACTAACTGTTCCAAAAGATTTAAAAAGTGAGACTGGAAATGAAAGGTCTGGCAAAACAGACTTGCACTTGATTACTCACTGATTATAGGAAAAGTATGGGGTTAAAATACTGGAAGAGACCTTACAAATCACTGACAGTAAGAGGAAGGTATAGAAGTGTAGGTGATCACAAAGCTTTGGTGCAGGCATCCTTGCATGGCTTTCCTTACTGCAGCAGAGCACCTTGCACCATGGACCACCCTTTAGGTTGTTTTTTTGAATGCCTGACAAGTAATATCTTTACAGTGTTTCCTCATATGTCTCTTATCAGGAAGCTGGTAGTTTCTGACATATATTTTTGAGGTGCAAGCTGTATTTTCATGGGGGAGGATTGCTCTGCAATGGAGTATGGAGGAACCAGCTTTATTTTGAGTGGATGTTGTAGACACAAAGAAGTTGTTCAGCACTGGTCCTTGCAAAAGAAACGTTGCCTTAGGGAAACCCTCCCCTGATGATGATACACTGGATTAATGGTGTTACTTTGGGAGCCTTTTTTCTTATGCACCACAGATCACAGAATGGTTAGGGTTGGAAGGGACCTTAAAGACCATCTAGTTCCAAACCCCTGCCATGGGCAGGGACACCTTCCACTAGACCAGGTTGCTCAAAGCCTCATCCAGCCTGACCTTGAAGACATCCAGGGATGAGGCATCCACAGCTTCTCTGGGCAACCTGTTCCAGTGCCTCACCATCCTCTCCATCAAGAACTTCTTCCTGATATCTAATCTATACCTCCCTGCTTTCAATTTTAACTCATGTCTTGATCATTCTGGGGATGTGGTGCCGAATGGAAGTGGGTTTTGGTATGTTGTGCAGCATCCCATACTTGTCACAGGGATCCTATTGGGTAGCTGGTTTGACACATCTGCCTTGCAGGACAAGGGGAATGGTTATGGCTTCCTGAGGTCCTTGACATTCTGGCCTCGGTAACGAGTGAGGGGGGAGAGGTCTGAGGAAGGAGTAAAAAACATTTTTGCATTATCTTGGGTTGGTTAGCCTGTGAAACAAAGTTTCCAAAGCCCCTCTTCCCTGTACTGCCCAGGCATTCAACATGGGATGCCTCAGGCGTCTGAGAGCTCCCAAGTGAGTCTTATGAATTTAGGCATCTAAAATCTTCCTGAAGAGCATTTTTCATAGATTAAATGGTGTGACTGCCTCCTCTTGCCTCCAGTCACTTCTACAGAATAAATAATAAGCTTGTGGGCTTCTGCATTTCCTACTGTTCAGTCAAGCCTCTGGATGTAGCTGCACTTGAGTAGGCAGGAGCTGCTTGACCAGTCTTGCATACCGCAGCACACTGCTTACTTATGTGATCAGCAGTGGAAATCGGTGTGGTAGAGCAGAAAGGATTCTCCCAGCACCTTTGACTAAACTCTGAACAGCAGACTTCTGCTAGAAATGAAAGAAAAACGGTGGAGTCAGAGGCTAGGTGTCTCTTGGGTTCCTCATTTTCAGTGTGAATACAGCTTTAAGTTTAAATGCTTCGAGAGAAAAGCGAACAGGTTACTACAGAAAATGCTTCGTGTGTTGGCATGATCTGTGCTGTGCAGGTGAAGGGCAAGCACTTAGGGATGCTGATTGTTGGGCTACAGCTTCCTTGTTGAATTCTGTGCTTGCAGTCCTGCCTGCCTGTTTTCTCTGTTCTCCATCAGCTTCTGTGCCATCCGTAGCAAGAGAAGGCAATGGCAGCTCACTGTTGAGAAGTAGTGGGATGATACATGGGATGGTGGAGTTAGGTCTGTGGGACTCTGGAAGGGTCAAACTGAATATGGGCTGCGAAGGATACAAGTACCAGGTGTGAGATGGAAGAGGTTTGTGGGACCATATGGAGGTGGTGGGGGCAACAGACCAGAAGCAAAACCAGGAATATCAGGAGGATGGTACATGGAGCTGAGGAGAGGCAGCTGTGGGACATCATTGGGGGGGGTGGTTTTTCAGAGGGAACTTGATCCTGTTCTTTTGAAAGCAAGGATTGCTTTATATCTGGACCACTATTACAATATAGACCAGATCAACCAATTCTTTCATTTTCTTCTCTTGATTGAATATAGGAAAACATGACAAGGAAGTTGTAATTAAAATGAATGGTCGAGTGTTATCTGGTGCCTGCTCAGCAAAATCTCATAGTTAGCTGAATTAGCAGTCTGACAATGTGCTTTGTAAGATGCAGTGAAGCCCAGAGCCTTGGCAAAGGGATGGGGCACCAAAACGGGCCAAGTATACCCAGGCTCCGCTGCTGCCTTGGAAGGGGCCAGTGGCTGTGTGGCAATGGGCTGAGGGGGTAATGACTGCTCAAAATTTGTCTGAAGGAGGCTTCCAAGAAGGGGGTGGAGGGAGGAGAAAGCAAGGGGCTGGGCTGGATGGAAGGAATAAAAAAGACAGACTGGTACTCTGAAGACAAGACCCAGAATGTTTTGCAATGGATCTTATGTTGGGAATAACACTTATTGAAGCTTCCTGGCATGCATGTGCTTGTCCTCTTTTTCACGTGTGACTTCTCCATAACAAACATCTCAGCTGGGACTGACAATGGAAAAATTGTAGGAAACTTTCACCAAACAACTCTGTGGTAGGGCTACCTCCTGTTTTGTTCTTGAGCTTTTCTGTTTTAAAGGAACCATCTGCTGTATAACTGTAAACACAGCAGACCGCTAACAAGCTTTATCATCCGAGGGTCAGTATCCATCTAACACAAACTGCCGGCAGGCTCCTGGGCCCTGTCTTTGTGTTGCTGCCGCCACCTCTTCTTCCAGGCTGTGAGCCTGTGGAACTGGGCAGAGTTAACTTTGCAGATCACAAGCTTTCCGCAGTGTGGTGACGGTGCCCTCCTGCACGTGCAAAATTGCTAGAAGTGGACAGAGCCATGAATATACAAAGCTGGTGTGTCACTTCAGCCGCACCCACGCTGGATGTTAGTGTGGCTCTGAGTTAGTCAGGCTCAACAGCTGAGCAGGTGCATTTCAGTTTCTCTTTGCAGAATGCTTTACAGTGACTGCTCTTGTCAGGAAATCTTTGGCAGGCAAAGTCGAGCACTCTGCAGAATCTCTTTTTCCTCTGCATGCCTTGGTCAGCAGTTAAGGGAAGAAGAGTTATAAGCATGGGTCTTGTCTTATAAGCATGTCCTGGCTTTGCATAGAATCATAGAATGGTTA
>NW_010265840.1:0-269 GCF_000690775.1 Eurypyga helias
GGGAGAGAGGAGGTTTTCCAGAGCCACCAAGCTGCCTTCCCGTTACCGCGGAGGGATCAGGAGGCAGTGTCAGCCAAAAGGGGTAGATCCGAGATCTCCGGAGAGCGCTGGCCCCATGCCACCGGACGACGCTGTTGTCACCTTACAACGCTTAGCTTGCCATGAATGTTGAGCCCTTTAGCTACAGCTGCGCCCCGTCTGTGGAGAGCGTCGCTCCTCGCCGAGGGGCTGGAAAGAGCCGCGGGCGGGGGCGTTGCGCTGGGCCCGCC
>NW_010265840.1:280-10038 GCF_000690775.1 Eurypyga helias
TGCGCTGGTCCCGCCACACAGTCCCCAAACGCGGTGCATCAGTCACTGCATCCAGCCCCACCAGCCTGGAGTCATCAGCCACATCCTGGGGGCTCTTCATCCACAGGCGCTTATTGGACAACATTTGCTTTTTCTCTTCTGCTTTTCTCCTCCTCCAGTTGTTTGTGCAGCTGGATGGTGACCGGCCGCACAGAACCAACTTTACGGACCAGTTATTTTTCCTTTAATTGTTTTTCAAACAGAACAATTTGCGGATTCAGCTCACAGTAATGGTAATGTAGTATCTGTGCCACTGCAATGCAAATAGTGAGAAGGGAGCCCATGAACTGTGGAACTCAAACTCCAAAGTTAGTTCTGAATTTCTCCCATTAAAGCAAACTCACACAAAAGGTCTCACAAGCACTATATTCCATCTCCAACAAAAGCTTCTAGTGGAGGTAGGTAAAAAAAAAAAAAAAGTCCCTGTTAATATTATATCTTTCAGCAGATATAAACTAAGAGATGCTTGTACTACATGGTACATTCAAATCATGGATATATATATACCCCCAGCAAACATCTATCCTAAACTATTGATCTCCAAAACATCCTACCACACTGAATTCTATTTCTAAAATCCTGCAGAAAAGCATCTGCATTTCTTCTCTTAAAACATCCATCTGGTAATCCATGTGTTCCCTTTTTAACTGGTAGCAAATAATAATTTTCTATTCAATTTCTCCTTGTCATGCTTTCAAGCTCTTTTCAGCTGTCCCTTTCACAGGTTGAAGAGATGTAGCCTATTTTGCCTCTTAAATAAAACCTAGTCTATAAATCCAAATGACAATCCTTGTTGCCTTTATCTTTTCTAGTTCAACTTCATTCTTTTGAGATAGGGGGGCTGGAACTGCCTAAAGATTATTCCTGGCAAAGCGAAGGTCTGTGGGTAATAGGACAGGTTCATAGGATCATAAGATAGTAGAAGAGGATGATTCGGATTAGAAGGGGCCTTCTGAGACAATCAGTCAAACCTCATGTTCAAAGCCGGGTGAGCTTTGAGGTCAGACTAGGTTGCTCATGGCTTTATCCTGCCGATCCTGTGCTGAACTTACTCCATTCTGATGAGGCCTTTCTTGTGTTGGGGGCCCAAAACTGCATGCAGTATTACAGATGTGATCTAAGAAGTGCTGAGTAGAGAAAAAAGAAGCTAAATATGTATAACAAAAAAATGTTTTAATACTCTTTCACATGTTAAGAATATAAAACTTTTCTTTACATAGGACTGCTCACATTTAAGGGCACAAAGTTGTAATTTTCTCTGGATTCTGAGATTATTTTTAGCATTGTAATCCCTATTGTGTTGTGGTTTATTTTAGCTATTCAGAAAAGTAGTACAGTTTTTACTAACAGCTTGGAGTCTTGATTAATCTAGGCATACATAATAACTCCTTTATGCCAGGTGTCTAGGCCTACCAGGCTAATAAGAACAAATCCTACTTCTGACTTCTCTGTGACTTTCAGCTCAAGAAACATGAGTATCATGGTGAGATGTGCTAGTTTATTGCCATCCATGACCATCATGCACAGTCTTACCTAGAACATTAGTTACAGTTACCAGCACCTTAGGTTTTTACAGAATTGTTTCTTGTTCTTTCTCAGTCACTGAAAGCTAAACTGAAGTTTATTCAGCGAGTTGTTTCTTTTTCTTACCTAGAGCTCTGTATTTTCTCCAGCACTCATGTTATTAAAGCAGGACACATTTATCCCGACTATGAATAATGCAATAATTTTAATTGGGTCAAATATGGAGTTTCGATTTCTATCATATGTAGGATCATTGTGTACTTAGAATTTCGGTAACTTTCATTTTATTTCTATGATGTGACTGACCTCTGGTGGGAGTCAGCAAATATTTTATTTTAATTTCTCACTAAGAATGTGGTTTTCCACTAGTGATCCTATAATACTATTAGCCTGCTGCCTGGCAGGGATCATATGCTTTTCTATCTCAGGTTAACTGTCAAATTACATCTAGGAAAGGATTTCATGTAAGACTCTGGCTGATGATTATTTGTCTCCATTCTTGCTGACAAGGGCTTACAAAGGCTGAGAAGGTGTCAAAAGAAGAAAATACTTGAAATTTCATTCATTATGCTTAGTTCACGCAGTTGTTTTATTAGATGCATACAGTCTCTGCTGTGGCTCAGATCAGCAGCTTTTAAGAAGCTGTTTTAAGTGGAGGAACTGCCACCTTGGCAGTTCTGATGATGTTGTCCATTGGTAGTCACAGCATTAGGATTGCCTAGAACTCATTTTGGGAAATGGACTATCTGTCACAGGTCCATCAGTTGCAAATAGGATCAGACCAAATCAGAAAGTTCCACTTGCCCTTAGTGACTTCTATGGAGTAGATGTTCAACACAGAGCATCTGCGGGACCTGAGGAACTGCAAGGTAACAGACTCTTCCCGGCTGATGATTAACAGTAGTTTTCAAAAAGCAGCTTCTTTAGCAAAACGGGATGTTCACTGCTCTTGAACTGGCTGGCAGACAGGCTGTAGTTACGAAATCTAGCACTGAGGCAGGATTCACTTTGAGACGGGGACACTGGAGCGCTGGACCAGTAGGTATATAAACTGCCATTACTGTTAATCTCTCACCAGAATCCCACAGATCTTTCACACAGCAGCTTGGTTTACTAGAGACTTGGTGTTTAGGGTAACACGAATTGTTTTCTGGGATCTGTTGTCTGTATTGATTAGAACATTACTGACATTACTAGGAACTTTAGACACATATTTAAGCCATCTGAATCCTTCCCCAGATATGTACTAGCAACAGACATTTAGCCTAGGTAATGCCCCACTCCTGCAGTGATCCTGACCGTAAGACCATTGCATGTCACAAAGCTACTGGCCCACGTAACACCGAACCTGCGGAGGCGCGGGACCGTGCTGTGATGCCATCCTGACCAGCCATGGGAGAAACTCAGGCACTTGTAACACAGGAGCCTGCGGACTGCTCCCATTTGGTACCGACTATTGCCCCACCTTGCCTTTTTTCTGAAAGTGCAGCAACACGTTCCCTGCGAACATCCATCCAGTTTGACACTAGAAACTGTGAATAGTGTTGCTTTCTTGTCAGAAAATCCTATAGTAGCTCAAATGACCAACATGAGTTAACCCTTTCTGCACCCAGGGTCTGCAGAGTGTGCTGTATGCTCTTCAGAGGCCCATTCGATGCTGCACAGCGTAGGGCTCAGCATCTGAAGGGATGTAAGATTATTTGTACTTTTCTCTCTTTCTTTATAGCATTAGCTCTAACAAATAGCATTTTAGATGGTACTTTACAGAATCTGAGTGGCTTTCAAACTGGGATTGTAATGGACCCGCATCTGCTGGTGTAAACCACCTCCTTTTTTGATGTTTTTTTTTGGAAATACTTGGGGGATTTCTAGTGTACTGCGAAAAAGTAACCTTAGGGGCATAATGATGCTAATTAAAATAAATACTTTAGAATCAAAGAACTGTTGAGGCTGATTTTGTTCCGTTCTCCAGGTATAATACAGCTCCAGCTCGCTTGGCAGAATTCCTTCCAGGCGGAAAAGGCAGAGCTGGCAAATGTGTTACTCCTTTTATTACAGACCAGAACAGATAAATTTTGTAGACCAGAGCAGAGGTTTGCTGAGAGCATCATGCTGTTACACATCTGTATAGGAATGAGCTCCTAGAAGCAGTGCATACAAGTCGTTTTTTAAAGGCAGTGCATATGGATGTCATGGCATGTGCTCACGTCACATAGCAGTAACTCATGTCCATGGATGGGTCTCTGCAACCAAGGTCGATATCTGCAACCAAGGTCAATGATTAAACTATCGAGATTCTGCTTGAAATCCCCATCTCCTTGTTACAATGTCTTCTGCAGTGGCCCACTACAGCATCTTGCATAAAGAAACATCAGATACAAATACCTAAGAAAATAAACCCAAGAACTAACATTTCTAATTCTCCTGGATGTTACAAAACATGTACTCAATGGACATAAAAGTACATTGTGTTCTCCCTCTTGCTTGCTTCCTTCCCCTCCTCCATTGGCCCCCTTCAGAGAGAGAAGGAGAAGGAGAGATGGATATTAACTGTCCTATCATTCAGTCCCACTAACACCTCTTATTTCACAGGTACCGAACATATTTGCTCTCAAATGGTTTATTTCATACACCTGAAGCAATTATTCTCCTCTTACATTTAGCATTAAATTAAAATCCTGTGAAATAGGTTTTTTTAATGAATATCTTGGCACTGATTTGAACTAATAGGTAGGTATCATAAAAACATTTCTGCTGAATCAGAAGCTATGTGTTAGGAGTTGCTTATGTTTAATAATGACTAGGCACTAATTTTTTCCAGTTTTATATAACTGCAGAAACCCGAAGTGATTTCAAGTCTTTAATGACAGACATTTTTTCTACTCATTTTCGGTAACACCTTGCTGGTAGAAAGGAAGAAGATTATATTGCCAGCTCTACTACAATGATTTTGTCTTGGTTTAAATTTATCCTTACTCGTGCTGCAAGCTTTTAACACTTTACAATGAATTTTGGTAACCCCAACCTGGGATTGCAAGAAAACAAGGCTTGAGATGGAGACGGTGAAATGCAACAGGCCAGGATGAGGTGGGGTGATGTGAGGTGAAGAGAGTTCCAGCAGTGTTGTAAACTCCTGGAAGGGAGAGAGTGGGTGGGTAAACCACTGTGGGACAAACTCCGTGTGCCTCCAAGGGCAAAACCTCTTCTATGGCAGGTGGCAGCAGGCCCGGCTGTGCCCTTACAGACTGTCACCATGGCTCCCCTCAGGGTGCTGTGCGAGACCTTGGCTGGCGTAGGAGAGGGATGGTGTTTGCTCCAAACTAACTTCTTACTTTTACTGTGCACTCACTTATGCAAGGCGGCTGCTGAGTGCTTCTTTATGTGCGTTTGTGCAGGCTGAACCTGCACACGTTTTAGCATCAGGAGGTGAGAAGCACAGCTGCATAGGGTGCCCATTGATCCCTGTCTCCAGCAGTCAGATGTTGCAGCACTGCTAAGGCCCAGGTCTGCCAGCTTCGAGACACAGACCGAAGTTCCCACCTTTGGCTAGGGAAGTCTTTGTCATGCTCAAACAGCTGTGGCTGCATCCAGATGCAGTGGGTTTGGGTAAGTTCAAATGCAGTGTCATTTCCAGTGCCAGTGGATGTGCAGGCCATGGAAGTCCCTGGGGCGTGCAGTGGGATGGGGATGTGCGGTGGGGCTGTCTGCTGTGGGCAGGGCCCATGCAATGGTTCTGGATGCTGCCGCTACAGGGTGCATGGCATGGGGGAGTGGGGTGAGGCAGACCTCACCACTTTGGGAGAAGACGGCTCCAAATAGTTTGGAGTTAGGCTTTTCTGTTTGTGCTGGAACTTCATTTTTGAGGTAGCCCTGTTCACTGTCAGTACTAGATTGTAGAGCTACAGTCTGATCTCTTCCCTCGTGGCTCTGTGAAATCATCTCTACTGCTCTTACCGTGTCCTCCAGGAAAGTCTGTCCTCTCCTCCTGTTGTGCTTGCTTCTTACTTCTTTCAGTCCCTTGTCTGCATCTTTTATCCTTGAGAAGCCTTTCAGGGACCAGGTGCATAGCTAATTATTTCCTTCTCACTCTCTTCCTTTACTGTGCTTTTCCCAGTGTTTAAATCCACCTTATTGTAGCCTCTCCTTGCCAGTTCTCTGCTTTTCTTTCACCTTCTCTGATCGTTATCTCTCGATTACAAGTTAAAAGCTGACAGCTTTTAAGTAAGGAATGGTAACTTAGTCAATACTTAGCAACATGATGTCAGGCTGTGACAGTTCTGTTGAAGAATTAAAAAAGTAATTCACACACTTTTCTTGTCTGTAGTAAGATGTTATGAGTATTAATCCCTCATATGCAGAGAAGGGAAGATTAAAGAACAATTCCACTTAATTGACATTTCTTTCCATCTTCTTCCCTGCCCCCAGTGCCCCCTCCCCACCCCCCCAGTACCACTCAAACCCTTCAGTTTTCATTGAACAAAATAGGATATCATATTTCTTGTCAGGTGCTTTCATTCAGGTATAATTTCTTCATGCTTACGTACTCATCTCTGGAGGCTAAAGCAGTGGTTTTCAGGAAAGCAACGCAGTGGATGTAACTGTAACAGGACCAAGTTCCAGAACTGAGGTCCTGTTGGTTTCACATTTGGAAAATTATGGCACCTACATAAAATAAAGAGTACTGTAACTATTTTTATAGAAGCAATGCATTTTAAACCATGCCTTTTAGAGAACTTTATGGTGGTAAGATCCAGGGGTAATGAATCCTGCCTTTCATTATGTCAAGCAAAAGTTTTGTCACTGATTTCAGTGGGGCCAAGATTTTGCTTGGACATACTTGAAACAGACAGATAATGTCAGTTTTAAGCGCCCTGTCACTATTCAGAATTTACTGAAACATCAAACATACAGTTAGAAAAGTACAGCAGGACTACTGTGGTAGATAAATGCGTTGTACCATACCTACTTAAAGAATGTGGGAAACAACTGTCCATTTTTGAACTTCAATTAATGAACTCTACTTTTGAAAGCTGCTGCAGTGACTCAGATTGATAATAATCTGGACAAATATCTGGTGGTATCACTGCTTTGATCTGTCATTTCATTTTTTATATCTTAACCAAAGAGGAGAAAGGAAAAGGCAAAACTTGTTCAGAACTTGTTTGACACAAGATAGTTACTGTATGTGCATGTTTAATTTCTTTCCTTTTGAATGGCTTCAGTTTAGTATAAGCATATCCTCCGCTGGTGTATGACAAACCTAGAGGAATTGCTAATAGGGTGATTTTGAGCATTATGCAGCAATATTAATTTCCTTTACATAGTCATGATAAGTTCTTGGGATTTTTAGGTGCAGTGCTAAATTACTGAAGAATGTGATTCTAAATTACTTTAGTAATTTAGTAAAAGGCAAGAGAGAACTTTTCAGACTGACACATTAATCATCAGTGTTAAAGATCATCTTTTAACTTCCTGCTAGCTGTCATAAAAAACATGAAACCTTCATAAGCATAGGAAGCCTAGCTTCCTTCTTTTACGCAAAACTTTTGCAAGAAAAGAAAGAACATGTCTGCTTCTAGATTTCTGTGGTTTTACAGTGAAATCTGTTTCTTTCATCTGAAATATTTTATTTAAATGAGGAAACAAAAATCAACTGATTGTAGAACTTATGTAACCTCTCTGCCTAAACATATCTACAAACTAGTCCTATTCAGCCACTGGTACAAGTGAAAATGACAGTTCCTGGATAGACTGAGTTAAAAATATTTTGTTTGATATACTAATTAAAATTAATAGGTATTAGATCTTGATTAATTTATGGATTTAATATTATGCCAAATGTGAATTTCTTACAGTCAGCACGTGATCATTCATGAAACACGAGTTTTCATTTTATCCCTTTTGAGCTGCTTGTTTCTATTGCACTTTGTAACTTTACCATCTACATGTATTTCAGTTTTGAGTAATCATTTCTAATACTTACAGCTTCAAGTAAAATTCCATTACCAGGAAGTATGACCAAATTGGAAAATAACACATAAACAGAATGTATCTTCTTGACTTGGAAAACAAAATCTCAGACAGATGTGAATGTTTTGAAACATACAGCTAGTTCCAACTTAAAATAGGGGGTAAAAGGCAAAGAATTGCACTCGTTTGCTCTTAACTTTCTCTCCTAACTGAGACAAGGAGAAATAACCTTTATCCCTCTGGCCTGGGGAAAGCTGCAGATGCGACTGTCCTAACCATAGGCCTGTGGATATTCATCCTGGTCTAACTCCATTTGGACATAAATGGAAACAAAACAACATGCATGCATTTATTGACAGTCACTTAACAGTGAGTTTTCGAGTTAATACACATTTACCATCTTTAAAAAGTACATTATTTCATGATTTATGAAGATTATCAGTGTGTTATTTCTAATAATAACTACGTTAGAAATTCTACTAGCATCAGATGCTGGTATGTATCAGTATTTCAGAGACAGTGGTTGATAATATATAACTCTTGTAGTTAAAAACTCTTTGGTAGCATTAAGAATTTGTCTGAGTGCCAGGAAGCTGTCCAATTTGTTTTGTTCTTGGGCTTTCATGCTCTATTCTGTCAAGGAGTTTAATAGAATAAGTCATCTTGGACAGTAACTTCTCATCAGATGCCTTCCAACTACATGCTCTATTGTAAAAAATATAAGTTTTTTATCATCTGCACTGGCAAAAGCAAATATCTTTTTTTGCAGAAATGCCTGAAATGGAACATCTCTTGACAGGAAAGTAGCCCCTTAAATTAAACCAATTTCATATGGAAATGCTGTCTTGTTTTTTCAGTAGTGGGATTTGTATTGTAAAATCTTGATAGCTTACTTGGAATGTTTAAGAAATAACACCTACCTCTTGCTGTCATTCCGTAAAAAAAATTAAATATCAATTTTGCACTAGCTAGCATCATACATTTTGGGAGAGCTGATCAGTTTTTGGGCTCATGATTCTAGTTAATAATTGAATCTGCTGGTGAGTGCTAATTCTTCTTATTTGCCATCTTAAATATGTGAGTGCAATGATGGAAATCTGCTTTTATCAGCAATTAGAAAATGCATGTGTTTCAGATGTAGGATGACACTAGTTTTCTGTAGCTTATAGTATATAGAATTGAATTTGCCTGGTATGCTGTAAACAGATTGCTAATCCTTACCATTGGCAGCATAATAGCTCTGAAGATGTGTTTTATGTTCTCTGGCAGGATCTTGCTCACATTCTTGAAGTGTTAAAAGAATCATGGTGATCTGCCTACATTCTGGAATTTATAAATAAGAAAATGTATTTGTATAGATACAAGAAAAGAGGCTGAAAGACAACAATAAATCCATTGCTGATGATTCATAAAATATAATGCAAGACTGAAAACAGGTCACAAATACTTTTTTGGTCTGCTACACTTGTTAAATATTGACATATATGTGCTTGGCTTGCCTAAATGAGTAATGTACTCTTCAACAAAATAACTAATTTTACCCTTCATAATGTTGAACATTTCATAATCCTGTGTCAGTGGATAAGTGGATACTCCATTACCTGCAGTGGAAGCCATATCTCCTACTTTGTACCAGATGATTTATCAACTCTGAGGTCATTATAATGTCCCCTTTGCTGCTTAAGAAGGAAGTTAGGGCAACTTTCTAATTTTCTTATTGCTCTTGAAGTAGTTAAGGATATTTTTGGATCCCTTGCCTTTTTTTTTTAAAAATCTCTTTCTCTATTTTACTCTATTTTTTTCTCTTCCTCCTTTTTTATCCTTTTACTTTCCTTTTTTACTGTTTGCTATTTTTACCTGTAGCTCTGGAAAAAAGATAAGCCGAGTGAGTTTTCCCTTCTGACTGCAAACCTCGCAGCTTTGAGAACACTCGTCTGGGGTGAGAGGCTCAAAGACTTTGCGTTGTTGCGGAGAGACCCCATCTCCTGACCTTACAAGCTCAGCTGTGGAGGCTGATGGCTTCGTTCAGCGCGACTGAGAAATGGGGCACATGCTTGGCCTTGTGGATGGAGATGCACCTTTCCAGGAGTATCTGACCTGGGAATCTTGAAGATTAGTGTAAAATTAGTATAAAAGATTATGACACTGACTTAGTATTCACTGAGGAATCAGTGTACCAGCGAAAGCTGGAGGCTGGTTTGGGTTTTTTGGGGTTTTGGGGTTTT
>NW_010265841.1:0-11766 GCF_000690775.1 Eurypyga helias
CGTGCCGGTGCTGCGCAGCGCAGAGGTGCGTGGCGCCGCAACGCGTAGCGGGCGCTCTGTCGCGATAGGCTAACGCCCGTCCCGAGGGCTCACAGCAAGATGCTGAAGTTGTGCACGCGCACGTGGAGCAAATCTCGCGTCACAGCTCACACCTCAGCCCTGGGCCGGGGCGGTGACCCTCCCGAGCACCCGGGACGGGCGCGTTTCACCCAGATGCTCGCACCTGCTTCTTGGCTGGCGGCCTCAAACAAAACTGTGGTAGGGATAGTTTCAAAGTAACAGAAGTCCGTAGGCACAGTCGGCGGGCTGTGGAAGTGACCCCAACTGCCCTCAGGTTTGTTGCATTAAGCATTCACCAGTAACACCAGGGAGAAACTGCCTGCTGTACCAGCAAAGGGACCACCCTTCCGCTGTAACCTACACGATTCTTCACACAACGTAGCTAAATCTGATTATGCTGAAGTACAGTAAATATTTCTACTTGTAACCAGATTAAAGAGCTCCATCACGACAGCTGGTTTTGCCCTCAAAAGTACTTCTTCTCCAACAGATCAACCTTAAGACGAACTCGGGTACAATGGCACGGTGACGCAGTCCAACATAGCTATGCCTGTACTGACACACTTCCTGTTTCAGACCGTCTGTAGTCCCAAGCACTAACCAGGTTATCGTACACACCCACACTACAGAGTTAAAAGCATCACAATGTTAACATCCACAATAGGCACTGAGCTGTGTCAGCTTCAGCCAAGCGACAAGAAGCTGCCCTGTCAACTAATAACAGAGACTACACAGGGTTTGCTTTATAACTTGTAAATACCTGACAATATACTTGTTTTACAAATGAGTTGTTACCGTATTTGTTACTGAAGAGATACTATCATGTCTGTTATTAAAAGGATCAACAATTAAAGTATTTCTTGTGTTGTATAGGTAGTTTTGCAGATATAAGTTAGCTGTGAACAGCCATAACATTTTGCATAAAGGGCCGCTTTTTTTTTCCTAGTTTTTTCCTCACCATAATGATAAGCTTCCAACAATGCAACTTTCCCTGTTGGTGTACAACTTAAACTCCCCTCTTACAAAATTTATAATTCACAGTTTCACAGAGTGGTAGTAATATAACGATTATTTCATTCTTCTCTCTGTGCAGTATTATCCTACTTTATAGCTGCAATGCTGCTTCAAAAGCAACTTCCTCTACTCCATTCCTATATTTCATTATACTGCTTTTTTCTGCTTTATAAGCTTTACTTTGAAACCTTTTCCTTGCCCGCATTTTCTCTCATGTAATAACATGCAAGACCACAGTCTCTATTGCTCTTGCCATTTCTGTGTTCCTGTTTCCACCCAGTTCACAAAAAGGCTGTTTAAATCTCTGTACTGCACTGCCCTCCAAATTGCTCCTTCAATATCTTTATCCTGATGTCGGCAAAAGTACTTCCCCAACCCCAAAGAACAAAATTTTACTACAATAAGGAGTGCAATGTCAAGGCCATACTCACCTGTGTCATTTCAGTGTCTTGCTACTCCCAGTGTGTCTGTGTGTCTGGACACATTTGCCATCCCCCTTCGTACCCAGCTAATGACTTGCTGGGGGGCACAAAGCAGCCTTTTTTTTTTCTTCCCCCTGCTACTTGCATTGTACTAAATACAAGGGGGTGTGAGCATACAGTGACAATCCATGATAATACTATTGCAATAATAAATGAGCTATCCTGTCAATCTGTCATTTGAGGATCCAGCTTTTGTTATTTCAGTAATGAGAAATAACCCATATTTTTGCTGCAGTACTGGGGGGAACAGAATTAGAACTTTCTGGTTCCTTGAAATTATTTCAGCTTATCAAAATTCGCAGATAGGTGCATTTTCCTTGAAAAAAAATAGTCATAGTATGTATGAACGTGAAAGCACCTACATCAATGCACTCACATAAACCAAAACTCCTGTAGCATTTCTATAGAAGTTTTGGCCTTTTGTTTCTTTTCTATTCAGTTTGCCACTGGTTTCCTTGAGTATTTTTAAACTGATTTTAGCAGTCACAGCTGCAGTTTGAGATATTAGTATTGCATGGCATAATAATCTTCCGTGATCAAATCAGATTCCAATTGCACTTACCAGCTGTGACAGGTAATGTTTATTACTTGTTCTGATTGAGTGGAAAAATAACATTTTTTAAAAACAGAATATATAACATTTCTAAGCTTTATTTGTATTCAGAAAATATTTTAAAATTAAGACATTCTATTGGGCATCTGACTTCACAGAGGTTATATTTTCCTTCCATCCTAGCTGTTCTAACACTTTATCTCTCCAGCTCCTAATTACTAATCCCCAGAGCTTTCAAGGTAAGTGTGATTTGTCAGAGCAAGAACCAGAACAATGTTCCTTGCTTCTACGAAGCAAAATGGGACTGACATGTTAAAATCAGGGAGATTCTGTAGTGGTGGGGCAGGCAGGTAGACAATCTCTTTTTTTTTTTTTTTCCCCCCCAGGTCTGGAGGCAGATGTTAAGCAATTCCCCAAACCAGAGGCATGAAACACCTACACAAGCTATCCGTAAATGCAGTCTTACTTGTTCACAGTCCTCTGTTAATCCTTGTATTGAAATTATGTTGGGCCGCTGGTACTTAAAATAGCTTGTGGATGACAGCAACTGGCATATTTACTGATGTTTCAGGTGAACTAGAACTTAATCAAGTGTGTGTGCAGGGGCCTTCAGTGAAGTATGCTATAAACAGTTTTCTCATCTGTCATTTCAAACACATTTTAAATCACTGTCTCAGAACACATCCATTAAAATGCAGCATATATCATATCCAGGCATGTAAACTAGATTCTCTGTGTCTGTGTGACCAGACTACTTTAATAACTACATTAGAAAGCTTTGAAAGACAAATTTAAGACACATAGCTATAAAATGGCATTTATAATAAGTCAAATTCACCCTTGTTGATTAGTGGTAGGTAAAAGTCAGCACTGTCATTATCACTTTAGCATTACCACAAATATTACAATGGTTCTTAGTGCACTAATAGCCCTTAATTGCCCTGACAAACCTCACCTGGAGCCTCCACCCACATCCTCTGCCCATGGGCTCAGAAGGTCCATATAAGCTCAGTCCTGAGCCTTTTGTTTTTCTGTGAGCTAGGTTGTGTGACTGATTTATGTTATAGACTTGGTTGGGTTAGGAATAGATCTGCTGACTGAATTCTTGGTCTGACTTTGAGTTTACCTTGTATGTGGACCTGTTGTGAAGACTGTTAGATTGTATCTGACCCTGGTTATCTTCGACAGGTATTCTGAACTGTGGACTGATTTTCTGACTGCATCTCAGATGCAGTCTTTCCATCCCAAACCATTCTATGATCTCAGATCTGTTTTATTGGTATGAACCTCTGTCAAGATTTGTGTTCTTGGTTATACTTGTCTGCTAACCCAATACCTGTTTTTTTATCTTTGCTTGGGTACTGTGGGGTTGCTTCTGCTCTGCTATCTGTGTTATGGTATGTAGCTCCCAATTTCCCATCTTCTAGGAAACAGCTAATCCTTGCTACTCCCTGGCAGATACAGACTAAGGTATACACTAATTTTTCAAACTGTTATAGTGCTTCTGTATTTCTTATTGTTCTAATGATCTTCCCACTGTTATCAACATAGAAGGAAACATAACTTTTCTTGTCATCAAGCAAACATAGAATAAAAGCTCACTCCTTGTCCTTACAGCATACCATTTAACTATGTTGTAAGGAATAGCAGGTTGCATGAGACAGACTAGAAATGCAAGTAAGCTGTTAGTGGCCAGTATTACATACTTCCATTTCCATGCACCAGCAGCCCAAGCTATTGTCTGTTACTTTAAAGTGCTGTAGTAAAGGAAAGTGAAAACAGATATAAAAGAGGCCAATAAAATGCTTTTGGAGATACCCAAGGTACGTCACATAAGATCCAGGTTGGTAATTAATTGTACAGTCATAAAAATGCAGGGTTGAAAGAAATCTAAGAAACCTATGTTCTGCACAGTGATAAGTTGTGTAGGTCTGCCAGGGCTGCTGTTTCATTAGTCTCCACTAAAATCATCAGGCCAGGAGATGCTGAAACATCTCTTTGTAGCTGGTTCTGGTGTTTTACCAGTCCTACTAGGAAGTTTCTTTGCACACCCGGTCCAGATTGGTAGTGCTAATTCAGATGGCTTTTTCTTAGTGTACTATTCTCTTTGGTCAAGGTAAATAAATGGGTCATGATTCTGACTTTGTTGAAATTCCAATCATGTTATAATAGGAAGAATCTATTTTTTTTTTCCTTTGCTTGACTAATACCTGTTCAGGTGTTCCTGAAAAGATTACTCATTTCTTCAGGATTCTGGCACTCTCCTCTGGATTATTACAACTTGTGTGGTAGTTGTTATATCTGTGGAACTTCAATCAGCCATTTCTAAACAAGAGAACAAATTTACAGAGTTAATGTTTTTTGTAAGGAATACTCCAGACCAAGACTGCAGAAAACAAAGGATATGTTTCAGTACCTAATCTTAAAGGGGACAGCAGTTACTGGAGCTCAAAGAGAATAAAGGGTAGGATTGTAATTAAGGTCTGGTTCACACAAAAGATGCTAGTCTTGACCAAATTAATAGGACACAGATTTGGCCATGTGGGAGGTCAGGAGACTAAGAATAAGGGTAGCATCTCACTCAGTTGTACCCCACAGAGTACCTGGAGTGGAAAGGTCATAAATTCATCCCCTAGTCAGTCTGGATGCCCTCAAGCTTGGTATTTGTATCATCAGAAAAACTGACTCCCAAATAGCAGTGTTTTCTGTAATGCTCTGCTTCAGAAAGCAACCCAAATTGCCTTTGATTACAAGCCCCATATGGCTTCTGACAAACATATTTTAAAGTTAATATTTGCAGCTGAACTCTGTTCTGGTCTGATGAACACTTCCAGGTTTTCAGAACTGCTGTGGGAAAATCAGAAACTGAACATGAGGACTGTTGTCCGCAAACCCACATACATCTAGCTAATTGGTGATTCTCAATATGAACAGTAGTAATACAGAGTCTTTGTGTTCCAGGTACTCCAGAGTATTGTGTGAGTATGCACACGTATTTCCTGGTTGTTTTTAAAAGCACCTACATCTGTTTTAAAAAGTTTGGCCCTGTATTTAATTATTTTCTTGTCCATATCCAAAGACAGGACATGGTTTGCTGCAAAAAGTACACTTGGAAATATTGTATTACAGTTTTAAAAATAGAATTTACTCTTCTAAATGGCTTGGGTATTATACAGAGTGAGCCAGATCAGATGTGACTTGTATGGAATTATGCTGAACTTTTTGCTTTATCTGAAATTCATATCACGAAGCAATAATGGTGGGTTTTTTCAATTGCCTGTATTTTAAGGATGCTGATAAAGCACTGAAGCAATGACAGGTATTTTAGGAAATACATTGCTGTTTCTCTGGCTTCCCAGATGTTACAATATGTTAAGTTTGCTGGAATAAAGAGTAATTTTTACTATATTTCTTCTAGTGATTCAGTGTTACAGAAAAATCTTCACCTTTAAAATGAGAGCTGTTGTTAGCACCTTGTCTTCAAACAAATCATTTAGATAACATGCACTATAATGTATGTAACTTTTTCTCTTTTACAATCTCCTTCAATGACTGGCAACAGCTGCACCCCATTTTTATCATGTGGTTTTATTGTTCAGAATTACTGATTATTTGTTATGATTTATAACAGCAAAAGTCTTTGATGCTTTAAAACAATGAAACATGGGCTTGGACATATTTAAATGAATCCAACAGATGCATTGTCTGGGTCCATGTGGTACCAAAGGAGAGAGCTATAGTTGACACAGGATTATTTCCTGCTGGAGGTTTGCCAAAGAAAAATTGGCGGCAGTCACACTATTCTTCATTGCAAGTCTCCTAACGTGTGTGTTTAATAAAACACTAACATCTGGGCCCACAGGGTAAACTTAATGTGTACAAACAGTATAACTCTTCAAAAATCAATATTTATTTGCAAACTTTTCACTTAAGAAAAAACATCCCAGAGTACCAGCTCTGGGGCCGTGTGCTACTTCAGCACTACTTGGCGTTTGTGGAGCTGGAGTGTTAGATAGGCTTTGTTCCTTCCTGTGCCTCCTGTTCAATTGCTGTGTTCTCTTTATGGCCACACAGGGATTTCCATGGCACGGCCCCAGGCTTCTGCAGGCAGCTAGCACTGCTGCAATTATTGATCTCCACTGGAGAGCCCAGAAATGAAATCACAGGAAAATGGAGCTGTGTCTGGGGATGGTTACCTCTAAGGTAAGGCACGTGGTGGGGCAGAGCACAGGAAGACATCAGTCATCTTGGCTGATGGGAAGCCACCTACACTCACTCTTCAGTCCATTGCTTCCTCCCTTGTTTCTGTTTCTTTCCCTCATCCTCGTACCTGAGTTGATGCATAGCAGTCTGAGTGGGTGCTGTAAGCACATGAAATTCTGAGCATGGACAGGTGGACTTGTGTTCTGTAAATGCTTATGATTCTGGATTTTTCCACAATCCTGATGTTTGCTTGCTTCTGCTGTACCAGGTTGATGGCCTTTCAAAATAGCTCTTCCCATACCCTGTGAGAATCTGGTTGGATTCTTCCTAGATATTTGGATTCCTGTTTTCTCTTGTCATTTTTTCTTTAGTATGTGAATGAAATCTTGAGGCCTCCTCAAAGAACAGAAACAGGGAAGTTCTCTTTTTACTTTTTTTTTTGTGTGTGTTAAGCAGTATACCTATGCACAAATGCACACTACCTATTGTGTGGTAGTAATATGCTAGTGTATTAGCCCAACAGTATCACCTGATGCCTGAGAAAAAAGGGGTGTGAAAGGTAAGGGCAGTTATTCCTCATTGCTGGTGCCAATGCTTTGAATAGGCTGAGGAGGCTGGAAAGATCTCAATACATGGATGGAATTTTGCTCTATAAACAACGTGGCTGCATAGAACTAGACAATCAGTAACTTGGGACAAAAGGAGTTACTCTATGAGGGCAGTAGGTTCTTTGTAGTCTGTATTTTACAATAATGTCTTAAGTCAGTTTATCCAACTCTATCCGAATGGGTGAAAAATGCAATATTACACAAACCTGATGAAATAAATCAGCTTGTACAAGGACTGTGTGGGAAGAAAAGAACCACTCCTGACATTAAGTGGGGAGAGTATAATTATATGTAACTCATAACTTTTGCATAAAATATCTTAAAGGTAAATGTGCAAGTGGGTTCATTGACTTTCTGTGCTGAGCAAGCAACCTCTACCTGTGTGTGTGTTCTTTGTGCATATCAGGACGACCTGCATTTAACTTTAACTGATGTCTAGATCTTGTGATGCTCTTTTGCAGAGGCATTGTATAGATATTTGTGCTAATGCAATTATTTTGGCTTCTTTCTCTAATCAAAGCACATCTCGTTGTTTGTGCATACCCAACCAGGTTTATAAGACTAACATTCTCAATGAAGTAATCATTTCTGATTATCAAATTCATACATAATCAGCTTTTCACCCATGGGAATAGCTAATTAGATCTTCCCTAACTAAACTGAAAAATTCACACTCTTCGTATCACTGACAGCACATAATTACTATAAAATATAAATTACATGGAATAATTTTATTTTAAAAAATAGATCAGTGTATCTTCCCCTTCCCCCTCCTCCCCCCACATTTATCCTTATCTTAGTCTGCTTCAAAAGTAAGCTACCTTTTCTGTGACTTCATTGATAAATCTCTTGTCTGTTGTTTATGTATTAAGTCAATAATGCTTTAACAGCCATTTAAAAATTGTAACAGCAGTTATTAATGAGAACTGTACTATTTTTGGCATGCTTGAGGTCTGAAAGGAACATAAATCTAACAGCCCTGACTGTTAATTTCATGCTCAATTGTGAGACACCTTTGTACTTTCTGGCTTTATGGGACATTTTAGTCAGTTGCCCTACCTCGTGCTGGAAAACCAGGAATGGCTGGCATTGCTCCTTCTCTCATCCTCTCTGTTTCAAGCACGTCCCTTGTATTTCTCTAGGAAGCCGAACTGTCAACCCTGTGCTGCACATCAAACCCCTTCTCTGGATATTAGTCCCTGAAAGGAACCATTTCTATCCCTTTTCTGCTGCCTGTGTAATGCAAACGAAGTGTGGTACCCAGTGGCAGCTAATGTATGTGGATGTAACTACATGCATTAGAACAGGGCTAAACATTGTCTAATCTTTTCCATTTTAAAGATCTCATAACAGAGGAGTCTATTAAATCTACTAATTGTAATCAGGACTTTTGGATTTGACAGTTTTCCCTCTCTCCCTAACCAGCTTTACTATTGCTGCCAAGCCACCCCTTCCTTTCCGGAGCTGACCCAGCACTTTGCAAGGCTGGACCTGAGAGCATGTCCCAGCTCTGGAAAACAGACCCATGGATTCCTTTCCACAGAGGTAATGAATTCCACAAGATCATTCGTTCTTCTTTGATTCTGTTTGTCACTTCAAGAGCAAAATTCACTGTTTCAGTGCAGACTTGCATTCCTTCCAGAATGAGTTAGTCTTCATTGTATTATATGCTCTCCCTCCTCATCTTGCAGGAAGAGAGAATGAGAGCACAGCAAAAGCATCAGCTCTCCAACTTTCATATGGATAAATGTGAGCCATTATGCATTTCATGGTCAATTGCTGAGGAAAAAAGGTATCCCACAGCTGGGGAGCAGTACAAGGTCTCATCACTCCAGACTTGTGCTTAGGGAGTAAGTGTTGTGGGATTTTTAAAGTACAGTAATCCTTTCTTAATCATGAAGCAACAACTTCACTGGGGCATGTATCCTAACGGGAACTTGGCACACACTTAGGCTCTTACAAACCATTCTACACCCTGCATTGTGCATATCTGACTTAGTAATTTGTATGTTCCTTTTTAAGTGCCCTTGCAACAATCTGATCATTCAAATAAAGCACAAAACAAGTGCATTCCCTTTTGAATGGAGTAGGTGTCTGTGCAAATGTGTGTGTATGTGTACATGCCTACCTACCAGAGAGAAGCAATTAATTATTAGTAGTGACCTTGGCAACTTGGGCAGAGGTGTTTTTTGAACATATTGCTGTGGATTTCATTAAGAGTTAAAATCAGACATGGTGGAAACTGGCACATACTGAATATAAAGATGCACATAATCTCCTATTTCAACCTTGTAGGCAAGATAACTGATAGATAAATAGTTCCTAGTGAGATGAAGGTACATACATAGGTAGAAAGTGTAGGCAGAGCTAAAGTTGGGATTTTGTTTACTTTTGAATGAGATTAATCTCTTGTGCTTGGCAGGGCTTGATTTAGACACAGGTAAAGGAGGCAGCAGTAGGGATGGCAGAATGGGCCCTGGCAGAGCCCTGAAAACCAGACTGGCTGCTGCTGCTGCCAGAGAGGAGATGAGAATGTAGGAAACAGCAGCTGCATTGGGAAAATGGGGCATGTGAGCCTTTTCTGGATCCTGTTCACTTCTCCGTGGTAGAAGAAGCCACCTCTGGTTTTAATCTAGGTACTTCATCCTCGGGGCAGCACAACTTAGTTTTCTTATGCTGATAAGAAGCCTTGAGCCAGCTCTGGTGGTTGACTGGCGTTCACTGTGCTTTGCAAATAAAATGTGTACAATTACTCATTAGCCACTGTATGTAAATCAAAAAGATATTGTTTAAAAAACCTCTTCAGATAAATCTATTTTCTGAGTGGTGGCAGACAATCATGGATCTTTACAGACAGATTAAATACTTAGACCTATATGAAATTAAATATGAAACATGAGCCGAACAATTGAGGAAAAACTCGTCTGTTCCAGCAGAGTAGCAAGCTGTGGACTTCTTCGAGGTGTGAAGACATAAGAAGTGGCAAGATGGAGAAATGAGGCAGTTGTTCCAGATGTCAAATTTGCAGAAGAGAAGGCTCTCGTGTTATTGTGAAGCTCTGTGAAGGGACCTACAAGCTGCCAATTCTGAATGGGTGTCGGAACTGAGGGATAAATACAGCCTATGAACAATCATTTCATTAAAAAGTGTTGCTTTTACTTTTCCACAATTCTATCCAGAAAGAACTGTAATAATGTCTCCAATTGTTGCTGAGTCCAGTGATTAAGTTTCTTCAGTGGCACATATCCAACCGTTTCTGTCTTCTAGGCTTTATGAGATGGAATATTCTTCCCTTGCCCAGAAGCGTGATCTCTTTGTGGACACTAAACTGGCCAGAGATCTAATTTCTGTGTAGGAGTCCAGACTGCAAATTCTTCCAAATATCTAAATAATACAAGAGGTTTATTTGTACTATTTTAGGTGCAGCCACCTCTGTGCAAGACTAATGTTAATGGATTTGGCAGGAATATTGCCATGCCAGGGGCAAAAATGAGTCCTCATTTTTGCACTTTGAGGAATGACACTGAAGTGCCACAATGCCACTCAGTATCTAAGGATAACTCATCTGTGCAATTAAATGTGTAGTCAATTGATCTACGTGATACAATGCTTAAAAATCTACTTTGTTAAAAGTGTTTCTCCCAGGGTTTCACTAACTACTGGTACCTCTAGATCCCTTTCCTGCTTGTCACAATTTCCTTGCATTGTCTCTTTTTACCTATCTGACAAAGCACTATGTGTCACTGATTCTTTATCCAGGGTTGAACATCTCAGCAAGAGAATCGTAGTTCAGGGTTGCGAATGTGACAGTAATAAAAAATTGAAGTCAGCTAGGTCTACAGTGGAATCCTCTTTCTTGGAAGAAAATGATGAAGGAACAGTTTTTGAAAGGTACCTGTCCCCTAAAACGTCTGATAAACCCTTGTTGCAATTTTGAAAATCAGCACAAGTCCTGCCAATCTGCGTCCCTATCCGTAAAACATCTATCCTTTACTGATCCATCTTGCACCTACTGGAGTTGATGGCACAAGTTGTGCTGAAGTCTGTGGGGCAGGATTAGGCCTTACCACATCTTACATATGAGCACTAGCATCATTGCTTTCCTGACAAGGAGAGAGTTCACAGTGGAGTAGTGAGGCAGAGCTCTGTTTTGCAGCTAAGCAGGCACTTAAAGGTGTTGTTGAGCGAAGGCCGTAAGATATGATAGTATCTGACTCCTGGCTCGCCAGACATCAAGTTTCTCTCTGTACAAGTGTTTAAGGAATCTTAAAAATGGATTGCATGGTGCTGAAGCAATAGTTACATCGCAGGATTAATTGTTCTGTTTTATCAGGTATTTTTTAGGGAGCTGGGAACTGAAACCTATGTGACACAATGTGCTGGGCTGTTCCATTCACTGCTCCTGAGGCTGCCAGGGTCATTTTACAGACTTGGGCAGTTGTAGTATTACAGCAAGCAGTACTAGATGGTACTATTAAATGTAACCATTCTGCCTTAGGGATGATTGCAGCATTCTTTCAATAATATGTAACAGTGCCAAACTAGAGTTATCATACAAATTAGAAACACAGCTTTCCCAGAAATGTTTTGTATCCCTTAAGTATTTAATTCAATTTTATCCAAATATGAATTTACCCTAGCAGTTCTACTTGAATTTTACATAGTGTTACTTTATACTCATAAAATTGAAATGGTTAAATATTTCCTAACTCCCTAGGGAGGAAGAAGTTTCTCTCCTGCAGCAACAGAACAGGCTCTGTAGCCTGCTTTCCACTGTCAGTGCCAGCCTTTGCTCTCCGAGGCTGGCACACAAGCTTTGCGGATATCTCAATCTTTCCCTCGGAAA
>NW_010265841.1:11797-23451 GCF_000690775.1 Eurypyga helias
TTTCTTGTGTATTGTGCATGTTTGGGGGTAGGGAGAAAGCAGAAAGTTTAAGTTATTTTCCTTAAGTCCCTTGTTGACGGTAATGATTCCCTAAAAATGTGAGACATTTCTCTACTTGTTACCTGCCCAAACTGAAATTTTTCATCATCATCTACTGCAACCCAAGAACAGCAGTCAGTAACTGGTTTTCTCACTGGAATTTAAGGAAAAAACTTAACCTTATCACACTTGTCATTTCAGTGGTAAAGAAAAAGGCCTTGACAGGGATTGCTCCTTTCAATCTCTTCTGAAGTCACCAGAGTCCATGGATGCAAACAATAGCTGAATTATCAGATCTCAGAGGTTTTGCTGCTCATACCAAGGGGGCCAAGGCCTAGGTGCTGAGGATTTTGTGGCTTTCCATACCTCCTGGTCAATTACTGGAATTGGCTCTAGTTTACATGTGACATTTTGGTGTCTTTTCAGTAAGTGTTCACAATACTCGGAGACAGAGGAGGCTGGGTGAGATGCATCTCTGTCTAGAAGTCAGGTGAAGGGGTTGGAAACAGTTGCCTCTTTGACTAGATGTAGCTGGGGCATGGAATGTGACTGAAAGCAGCGTACGTTTCGCTATAGATTTTAGTGAGAGCTGAACTGTAAAGGGGCTGAATTCAGGAAGGCATGTAACGGCCTATGTAGATAATCTTAGGTACTACAGACTGTAAAAGCACCTGAGCTATAAGTGCAAGCCACATAATTTAGATGCTGTTCAATATATCATTTAAAGAGCCTCTATCAAGTGTCTGTTCATATCACTGAGTGCCTAAATACATTTCCAGCTCCATCACTACACACTTAGTTCCTTTTCTTAGCCTCCTTGGAAACAGCCATAAGCATTTTTCTTTGAGCTATATGGCTTAAATCTTACTGAAGCAGAGCAGAAATCCCAAGCAGCTTAGTCCACTGAGGTGTCAAGACCTCACCCCTGGTGCCAGTCAGGCTGTCCCACTGCAGGGAAGAGGTCCAGCACTGTAGCGTGGGTCCAGCCCAGCCCATCAAGGTGCTTTCCAGTCCGTATGTGACTGGAGATGTGCAACAGTAATGAGAGCTGGGAAAGCAGCTATAAACTTGTTACAGTTTGAAATAGTGAAGATATTAGACAAGGGGAAAAAAGGGAAAGCATGGCAGCAGATTTACTATGCATTAGTGACCATGGAGGGGAGTCAGTTACAACTTTATAGTTTTGCAAGGAAATTTATACTCCTTCAGAAAATTTGGCCACAGGACAACAGTGCCTACCAGTCTCACAACTCAAAATCTCTTTCTGGCTCTTGGACAGGTTTTGCAGATGTTTCTTGTGTGCTTAGCCACTGCTTCTGCCCAGCAGCTGAGTGAGGGAATAGTAAGTATTATCCTATCCAACGCTAAAGTATGGCTTTTCTAGCAGGGAAGCTATGCTTATCACCAGTTCTGGGGTTTTAATGTAGAATGTTTGAGGGGAAAACAGTCACAAAATAAAACCAAACGACTCTGAGGAAGATCTTCTTTGTTTATACTTGTTAGTTGGAACTATGTGAACAGTAAACAGCCCTCAAGTTTTTGTGGAGATTTTCATACTGTGGTGCAGACTAGATTCTGCTAACAGCACATTTCCATGTGTCTTCCCAAGGGGAAAGAGCCGTTACTTCAGTGAGCATCACCAGCTCTGGGTTTTTGCAACAGCGTGATTCATTTCCCCCCAGACAACTTGGAACTGTGTTTGTCACAACATCAAGTAGTAGGAAGTTAGGTTTGTTATCTGAATTTTTACAGGTGATTTGACCAAAGGCAGCTGTTAAAGTTAAGTTGACATGTATCAAAGCTTTTGACAAAATTATGCCCTATTATTGATAAATTCAAGGATTGACTTCTGGGTCACTGAATTCAAAAACATGGAAATGATGCACCACGTATCTTTGCTTCCCTCACTTTTAAATGAGGTATTCAAGACAGAGCAATGAGATTTTTCCATCTCAGCTTTCGTCAGGTTTTTGATGGTTGCTTTATCTTTTCATATCCTATGTATTGGTTCATAAAAATTGAATTGTCTGGCTTACTTTGTGCATATTGTTAAAATCAGTAGGTTAAAAAAAGAACAACAACAACAAAAAAATCCCTAGGGACAAACAGATGTGGTTGTTGGCCTGTATAATTTTGGGGACTCCTTAAGCAAACTCTTTAAATGTCTACTATTTCACTGACAGAACTTAGTAAAACATTATGATTACCTATGATCTTAAATTTTGTGTTTGTTACATGCCCTGATACTCTGCAGAAGAACTAAAGCATCTGAAAAAAGAATAATTCCCCCTTCTCTTCAAATTTGCAAAAATTGAAACCAACAGCTGTTCCAGAGCCAAAAAGAAATAAAAAGCGTGTAGCAGGTGGTATGTATGTCTAATTGCAGTCTAACAAACTGCTAGCCAAAGAGGAATTTGATCATGATTCAGGCAAAGAAGGGGAGCAAAAGGAATGGGAAAGAGAGAGAAAATGTTTTAGCCTGGGAAATTAGCATCTTTATAGAGGAAAGTAATGAGTGTAACTAGGAGCAGTGAGTCATGATATTCTTTCTTTTTTGAGATGTTTTCCTCTTGACTAGTCACTGTCTAGAGAAACCTGCTACTGATGCCAAGAATACTGGTGAAATGATGACATCTTTAGTATAGGGCTCAGTATAGTAAACCTGATGGACTTTGTCAGGTGACATGCAGCTTGTGGTTCAGAGACTATGCAGGGCAGTGGTACATGTGCTTCTGGGGCTACTTTCACATACAGCATACCTCTGAGTCTCTGCTCATGCCTACCCTTTGAAGGGTCAGTGATGTGAATGTACCTTTGCATTTGCAATGGCAATTCACTTCAACTGTGTGAATGGACTGTTTCCACACAGCTTTCTCCAGCCTCTGTCCAGAAAATTTAATTTATTTGGGTTTCTGTTAATGACCAAAATTAAAAGTATTCTGCCTCTCCCCTCTAATGTAAAGAAAACCTTCACTTGAAACATACTGTGCTGGAGGATTTGGAGGCGGGCAGAGAAACTATGCTCTGTTAAGACAAGATAAAAAGAACTGTCCTCCTTGAGGTCTGAAGTAAAAGAAACCAGAAGAAATTCAGAGCTGCAAAATGCATGGTCTTGCAATTAGGAGCAAGAACAAAACCCTCTGCACCTAAATGTGATCCCTTCTGTGTGTGGGAGAGATGGGGGGTGGCTTAGGTGTAGCAGGTAATCGTGAGATCACATGAGGAGTTCTGAAGTCATGTATTGGGAGATCTGCATTCCTCAGATACAAGAACTATTTCTGCTTTTATACAAAGCACTAGCAAGATCATCTATCACAGGGCAGGATAGAATTATTGTCTTCTACAAGAGGAAGATAAAAGACAGTGATGTGTATCTGCAGAAAGGCTGAAATAACTGTCTGCTGTAGAGTATTGGAGGGGGAAAAGGAAAGAGTTGTATGAGGTTCAGGAAAGCATCAGTGTAAGGACAGATGGGCTGGGCTGGCCATGAATAGATTAAGCCTGGAATGATCAGTGATTGAGATCTAGAACAGCTTTCCTCTGGAAGAAATAGAGCCTGACTTCCTGTCATGATGCAGCAGGATAAGATGATGATGGGGAATTAGATAATGCAGTGTTTGCAATAAAGAAGGATCATGTTCAGAGACAGAGCAGGCCTCTTCCAGCCCTGCATTCCTTGTCTAAAAATGGCATAATCTGCTGGCTTGCCTTGTATAAATAGTCTGGCCTGCAGAGAGACACTCAAGTATCAACAGTAGTTGATGGTAACAGGAGAGGGATCTCTAGATCAGTCGTACACAGCCAAAGCCTTATCTTGAGTTGGCTGCTGTTTCTGCTTCCAACATCTGCAAGAATGGGTTTGGAAAATGGATTTGATGCATTAAGACAAGCTGGATTTGGAGACTGCAGAAAACTGATGGGTGCTTGAGTTCTAGGAGCAGAGGAAAATGGAATTCTGGAGTAATGTCTAATCTACAAAGCAGGACAAAAGATAAAAGATGAAACAAATTAGAAAGAGAAAATGCCATCTACTAAATGCTTTAATAAGATTTTATGAGATGCAACGTTCCAAGTCTGCTAGAGTAGCTTTCTTTGGCCAATATTTTATGGTGTTTAAGTTGTATGAAAATGGGAGTGAGAACAACTATGATAAATGGATTTATATTCTGACTAGCAAATGCATAGATGGAGAAATAAAAGTGTGGCTTGGGAATTGTGCTTTGTAAAAGGATCAGTACTGAAAAAAGCTAGTAAAAATGAAGACATGCAACCTGTTTTGCGACTTCTGAAGAGTGAAATTGTTACTGTTCTTGACAATACAGATTTTAAGTGAGATGTTGATTGAAAAGAAACATAAAAGAAATGAACAAGAATATACAAGCAATTCCCTCATAAAGAGCTTCCTTAAAGCACCATAATTTTTTGTGTGGAGCTCAAGTCCCCGGTGAAAAAGATGTTCAGGATGGATAGGAACCTTAATCTTGGAACTCTGGAGTCAAAATTGCTAAGTTGGGTCAAAGCCAGCATGGCATATATTTGACATGTGATTCTCTTCTCACTGGTGCAGTGGAAGTCTGAAGTCAGCAGGATTACACAGGGGTAAAGCCAGCATGACTGAGGAGGGAGCATCAGCCCATTCCCAGCTGCTCATCTCCAGGGTCTGATGGCGATTTGTTTGAGTGAGCTTTTCACTGACCCCCCCTAAAGGAATAATTTGTTTTCATTTCCTGGCATCAAATCAATCTTCCATCTTATTGTCGGTCAGTCACTCATAGCAATCCTCAGTTAATTCTTTCTTTTAATGCTATCCTACCAGAGGTAAACCATAAGGATTCTTTGCCTGTAGGACATGAAGTGCTGCTAACTTCAACTGATTTATGAAATGCTTTTCCAGAGTTTCACTGGGGAGCACACTGCAGACACTTTTCAAAGGTATTTAAAATCAAAGCATTCAGTATAATAGCACAAGCCCAAGAGCACTCTTATCCCTTGTTTGCCACTCTTCAGTGGGTGAAATGTGCTCCTGCATAGTCCACATAAGATCACATATCCCTGAAAGCATCCTTGAAGGGCTTGTATCACTGTAACTGTTGTAACAGCTCTCTGGTACCAGTGCAATACTTAAAAAAAACAACCAACCAAAAAACCAAAAACCCTACACACCTGTAAATCATATTGCAAGTGTCCTTTAGAAAACTGAGTCAAGCCCAGGGTTGCGAGGGTTCTCCACAACTTCTAAGGGGCTTTGACTCAGACCTAACAGGAAGCAGAAGAGATTTGAATTATATTCCTAGAGGAGGGTGAGTTGCTGACAGGTGCAGTGCGGCAGTTAATGACCTTCAGCCTGCCTGAAGCAGCTGATCTTCAAATGGACAATGTGGGTTCAGTATTTGGGGGCTGAAGCTCCTCTGACCTGACTGCTACTTTAGCTGCTGTTGAATGCTATTACTTCATCACTTTAGGAAACTTGCTGAGCAGTAAATCACTGAGTATAATATTTTAATTACTTAAGACCAGTTGTTCTTCCCAACTTCAGCTGACTACAGTAAATAGCACATAAGAGCAAACAGCACACAGAGTGAAGGTACTGCTGTGATGTAGCTCAGTACGAGGAATATTGGAAGCCAGAGTACTATGCTTATTAGTGCCTGTGCCATTTGCTGCCTTCAGTTTGCTGATGAGTTCTGCTTAATTAAAAGCAGCAGCAACAAGCTGATGGGTTTCTGATCCTGAGCCTACTGTCTGAGGAGTGCTGAGGAGTAAGACACTGCTCTGACACAAAACCAAAAAGCAATCTTGGTTCTGGAGGGTAGAGATTGGATTTTCTCTGTGAGAGTGAAAGAGCAGCTTTCAGGCCTTTTTAGTCCCAGAGACATTTGATCAGGGCTGGGCCCTGCCCTCCCTGTACTCACACAACTCATCAGCTGCATAAAGGGATAGAACAAGAATGCTGCCCAGGAAGTCTCCTTTATCACTTATTTAGGTGCGAGGAAAGTCCAGAACCTGCTGGATCACCTGGCTGGTTGCACACCCAGCTCTGAGGATGGTGCTGCTGGTCACGAAGGAAGAGCTGTGCTTTCCATGGCTGTGACATGGGAAAGGTATTCCCTTCTTTCTTCTCAATGACCTGTCCATGTAGCTCCTTACAAGACTGGTGCTAGAAGAAGCATTTTCCAGAGTTTTCATTGAATTTATTATTTTAATTGAGACAAATTAAGAGGCAAAATTGTAAGTGCTAGAAAACAGAGGAAAGCATGTTTTATTTACATGCATAGGTAGCAAAAAGCCTGCAAGTGTCCCAACAGCTGAAGTATGAGGTTCTGCCGTGCTTTTGGGTGGTGCAAAGTATAAAGTAAAATAAGCACTGCAAGTAAATTGTAGCCTGTTTTCTCTTAAGCATTTGGGGTGGAGGGGGTTCCCAGCACACAAGTGCCATCTGTTCCACACTGCCTGCTCCAGCGGGAGGCTGCATGCCTGGGGGACGAGGGAAGGAGGCTGAGGCTGGATTCAAACTTTTAGCTTGCCTAAGGGAATGAAAGAGGATGAGAAGGCTAAACAATAAAGGGTTTAAATTCATCCTCCCCACTTAAGCAAAGCTCCTCACCATGTAGCAATTTTTACAAAGCGCTGGAGAATCTGTTAAGGTCACGTGAGCCTGTTTCTATTTTCCCACTGGGAATATGTGTGTGACAGCAATAACTTCATATTGTTTTTCTTTATATAGTAATATCTGGCCATATGTTTAAACTCTTTGTGTTGGGGAGTAGTAGTTAGTGCTTTCTCATGCCCATGGATTCCCTGACTTGGAAGGAATTCTGTCAAAGAAAATCCTTGCCTTTCTCACACTCTTCCTGCTTGTTCCTGTGAACCAGTGTTGTTCTCCAAGAACTTTTAACCTAGTTTGCTACATTTCTCTGATTGTAAACCATTAATGGCAGATGTTTAATGCTGGGGGTGCAATCCACAATTTCACCCGAAGCTGCTTCTTTATCCCAGGGTATAAGTGGAGCATCCTGTGATTTTTTTTTTTGTGATTGTCTTTTAAATGAAATTTCAGACAATCAATTTCCTCCTGATAACAAAACTGTCACTGTCTGTTTTCATTCTTTCTCTCTGCTCAACAAGACCAAAACCAGCACCTCCATGAAATCTTCCACCTTTTCCCAAAATGGCCTGAAGTCTACAGGACTCTTTACATGGTCTTCTAGAATGAGATTCTTCTTAATGGTAATGGTTTTGTTAACAGCTTGCCTTTTTTTTTTTTTTCCCCCTCATCACTGATATTCCAAATGACTTTTGTTCACCAAATATTCTTCGGGTATAAGGAGCTTGGAGATAAGGAAGGTAATCACAGATCAGGTGTATGAACCTTTGCATGGTCAGGGCCACAGCAGGCCCTGTTTTTTAAATGGGAAGTAAAAATGTGAAACACTCATTTCAGAAAATATTTCTGCAGAAACACAATAACTTAGTGGACAGAAAACTACAGCCTAGGTGCTGAAATACTGGGTCCTTCTAAAAGAAAATTCTAGAAAGAACCGTCCTTCTGTATGCAGAAAAACTGGGGACAGAGTCTAAGGATGAAGAGTCTAGCTTTGAGCTTTGCTTCAAATGTACTTCATTGTACCAGAAGCAACATCTGTTTCTCAATTAGGTGCTGCTAATGAGACATTCCACTCTGCAGTGTATTCTACTTAAAGATGTAACTCTCACGAGTGCATGTCCTACCTATCAAGATATTGTAGCCAATCCCACCAGTGTGCCACCTTCATGTAGAAGAAATCTTCAACTAGGTTTTACTACTCAGAGGATACTCTTTTGTTATTCATGAGTTTTCTTTTTAATATTCAGTCTAGTTTAATATTCAGCGAGGACTAGGTGAAGCTGTCTGGACTGGCTGGCTGTCTTGCTGCAAAGCAGGAATATTTTAAAGTCAAGTCTTAAGTCAAACAAGGCCTAGGGGAAAACAAACCACTAGAGATTCACTGGAGATGATCTGGAGCAGAGGAAGTCAGCTGGCGGCCACTGTTCTTACGTGCTTCACACAACCTGCACATGCAGCATAGCATGCCTCTACCTGGCAGCTCCTGCAGCAGAATCCCCCACCCACAACCAGAGAGTGGCTCCCTCCTACCTACCGTTGCAGTGTCTGCCTGGGAATGGGATGAGGCCAAGGGAGGAACACTCGAAGAGCCTCCACACACGACTGTTTGGAACTACATTACGCTCAATGGCTCTTACAGCCCAAGCCAGTGAGAGAGTGTGGCCTGCAGGCAACTGCATTTCTCCTTATCAGGGCTGAACCTAGAAACTCTCCTCCTTCAGTGACACCTTGGTCCTTGTAGCTCATGGCATGGGAAACACAGGGAAGTGATGTCTGCCAACACACGTGTTCGGAAGTGTTAAACACTCTGAATTAAGATCTAGCATGTTTTGACAAGGTGAATTATCCTTTTTGAAATGTCCTTGGATTGCTGCCTTGTTCATTCTCATGAGCCTTGTTTATACTAGCAGGTTGCTGCTTCAACACAGCAACGTCATCTCCTGCATTTAAGCTTCATACGTACTGTACCTGCGGGACATGCTGCAACCAGCTAAGGAAGCCTGAGAACATGTATTTCAGGTGCATTAGAGCACTAATCCCTCCCTTCTTTTCAGTTTAAGATTGTTTCTGATATGTGCTCTTTGGAGAAAGACTCTCTTGCATGTGTGTCTGGGCAAGGGGAAAGGTTATTAAAAATTGCTTGTTCAATAAAGCCTGCCAGTAAGTGTTTTGTGGTGCACAGATCAACCCTGCCATGCTTTTAGAAATTAAAATCACCTGTTGCATGTTTCTGCATGACTATCAGAGTATGGTATGGCCTAGTTGTACAGGATACTCTCAGTATTGCTATTTGTGCAAGTCATGGGCCATGGTATAAGGTGTCTAACTTGTCTGTTTTAGCCTTGTGTCTTGAATGAAGATGGCAAGGGGAGAATTCCTAGGGGCTATTCTTCCAAAGAATAACTAGTGACATTGTAACACCTGGTTAAGGTCATAATAGTAGTTAAATTATCTGTTTGCTGACTCATAGAATCTTTTTTTGAATAATAAAGCAATGTATAAAATGACAAAAAAATTGGCACATAGACCCATAGCTTTTTCTCAAATCTGATTTTTTGAGATGGATGTAAATCAACTTATCAACTGTTCTCTTTCTTTACCTTGGTAAAAGTGATCCTTACTGAATTTAATGTTTGTGGAAACTTGTTTGCTTTACAAAGCCTCATTTTTATTTGAAAATAAAAAATACATTTATTTTTAATCTTTCCTTTTTAAATTTACTTAGTGCACAAAGAGGATACAGAGAATAGTTTTTCTCAGGATGTGTGTTATTCATTTTACAGGTATCAATATAACCTTTATATGCAACAAATTAATTTAGGATACATGAGAATTACCATGAAATTTGGCTACATTAAGCGTGGGACCAAATTGCAGAAATGTTCTTCCATCAAGGCCCCCAGAACAGAGATAGATGCATGAAGTGCCTTGGTATTTATGCATTGTTTCTAAGCAGAGGACCTGAATGAAGAATTTTTTGTAGATGAGGAGTGGCTGAGGACTTGTCTAGTTTGGAGGAAAGGAGACTGATGGGCAACCTCACTGCTCTTTACAACTTCCTGAGGGGAATGGGAGAGGGAGGGAGGTGCTGATCTCCCTGGTATCCAGTGACAGGGTGCATGGGTGCAGTTTAAAGCTGCGCCAGGGGAGGTTCAGACTTGATGTTAGGAAGCATTTCTTTACCAAGAGGATGGTCAAACAGTGGAACAGGCTGCCCAGAGAGGTGGCCAATGCCCCAAGCCTGCTGGTGTTTAAGAGGCATTTGAACCAGGACGTTAATAAGATGTTTTAACTTTTGGTCAGCCCTGAAGTGGTCAGGCAGTTGGACTAGGTGATGCTTATATGTCCATTCCCACTGAAATATTCTATAAATTAGCAAGTTATACTACCTGATTTTTACTTTTACCCTTAAGGAAATATAAGCTATAATTTTCAGATTTCATTAACTGGGGTATATCCTGCTACAAGCCACAGCATGGTAACTCTACAAAGCTAAGAGATGAATGGTGGTCACTACTGCTGTAACACAGCACATCCCTGTGAAAATTGCTGATCAGTTTGGTGGACTTCTTTTTCTTTCAGGAAATCCTTAGAAGCATTTTCCTGGCCTTGTGGAGAGAAGCCTGTCCTGAAATCACATTGGATATATGTATTGAGGAAACAAACAACCCAAAGTTGAACGCAGTGCAAGACAAGGAATCCAGGTTTCAGGAGGGGATGACCTTCTTGGACTTTGCATGGCAAATGTAAGCTTCTCATCACAGGACCATGCAGTATGCTAGAAAGCTGTGACACAAGGTACTTGAGATACTTGCATAAACTCTCAAAGTGTCTGAAGGGCCCTGCTGCTCCTGTGCTCATGCTGCCGAGCAGCACTCAGGCCTCTGCTCTTTCATTTGTTCATTTAAAGAAGCATGGCTACTTCTCCCAAAGCTATGCAGAAACCTTCCTTTGCTGATGAGGTAAAATATAAGGTACTACGTACAAAATAAGAGAAGAAAGATAAAGTTTTCAGATTAGATTTGCCAAACCTCTGTGACTACTTAGTATTATGATACAAGTGAGGCAGAATGACTTGATTTAGGCCAGAATTAGTTGCAGACTAATAGGTATCTTTGACCTTTGTCAAAATGACAGGAATGAATCAATGTGCTATAAATTTGCTCATTTTATCAATCCCTAAAAAAAAAAACCACAAACCCAAACAACAAACAAAACACTAAATATCTCTCAGTTGGTTGAGATTTTATTCAAGAAACTACAGCTGAGTTGCTGTTGCTTTCCTTAGGTAAATAAAACTGAACAGGGTTATTTATTCTCATAGAAGCCTGTGCAAAGTTTGCATATTTTAGATAGTATAACCCACTAAGCCCTTTCTTTGCTTTAAGAATGGCAAATTATGTGCTGCCTCATCCATGCCTGTCACACCCCTGCTTTCACAGGCCAGAAGCTTATCTTCACACGCATCTTGGCTGGACAAGGAGGGTCCCACCTCCCTTGGTGCATATCATCCAAAGGCTGTCAGTTCCTCAAGACCTTCTGCCTCTACCCACTGTAAACCACTGACCTGAGTGAAAGGTTTTCCCTTGCACTTCCAGGCCCTCAAACCAGTGCCATTGATGAAGACCTAGAAAGCAGTTCTGAATTTGTGTAATTATTCCCGGTAGAGATGCCTTTTCCCGTAACAGCTGCACTGGGCAGCTTGCAGTTGGACAGGATAATGATGTTCTCCCCTTACAGAAATATACTGTGGCAGTTTGTGTGTGTGCATGTGCAATATCCCCATGCTTGGGAGCTTGTAGAACTACCACTTCTTTTTATCCAGCAACCAGGATCTCGCTGTTTGCAGGAGAGTGAAATTATTTGTAAACTAAGCTCTGCCTTAGGGACTAAATCGGCTCAGTCAAACTGGAAGGAAAGCTGTCGCATGAGGCAGGCTCGGTTTCACCCGCGTTTTGGCCAGCACCACGGTGTTGGCCGACGGCCGGCCGAGGCCCCGTGTGCGCCCCGA
>NW_010265842.1:0-314 GCF_000690775.1 Eurypyga helias
GGTCGGGGCTGGCCTGTGGGCAGCTGGAGACCTGAGCAGCTGCCTCGCACGGTCAGCGTCATCGTCAGACCGAACTTCCAGTGTTGGCCAAGAATTATAGTCTGAGCTATTCTGGGGAGGAGTATAGGCAATTGGTATGCAAATCTTCCATTTTAGAAAACTACCTTGACAAAATTAAAGTTGAAGACTAGGCTTCTATTTTAAGAGCACACTCAGTGTTTGTAGGTTTTCAGCTTCATTACCCCTTTTTTTTTTTTTATTCTTCCTAGACTTATTCTCCCACCTGTACCATGGCAAAGGACACACATAACCAC
>NW_010265842.1:719-7155 GCF_000690775.1 Eurypyga helias
AGATGGTCTTTAAGGTCCCTTCCAACCCAAACCGTTCTGTGATTCTATGATTCTGTGAAGGTGATGGAATGTTAGAGGAACACTTGGATGTATGGAAACAACACACCTGATGAGAGCAGTAAAGTCAGCCTAAAGTTTGAAATGAAACAAAAAAATACCATTTAGATTTTAACATGTTATAAGCAAACCTTCCACTACTTAAATTTAACAGTGTTTGGAGTGAAAAACAAATTTAAAAATGTGTCTTATATGACCACATGTAATCTCTTTTAGGGCTAGGAATTCACTGCTCATCTGCACTGGAAATGTTCTTGAGTTCAGTGAGCCTGTTCCTATGTGTGATGTCCAAACATATATTCCTCAAGTTAACTCCTTCAAGATCTTTTCTGTTTGGAATCGCTTTTCTCACTCTCTAAACAGAATTAAGTGTATTCTATTTACAGAATGTAAATATAAATAAATATAAATCGGATTTTTTAACCTCTTGCTAGACCTTGCGTAAAGAGCGACAGTGTAGAAGCATTACTACTGATTCCTTTATCGCCAAGATAGGATTTTTACATAAGCAGCTCCTGTGGAGGGAAGCCCCAGTCGCATTGCCTACTGTAATAAACACAAAGCTGTTGGACCTGCAGTCATGAACAGGTTGCCAGAGGCCACTGCTGAAAAGAGGTCTGGACACTTGGCTAAGCATCCTCACTTTATTGTGCTTGGGAATTAGCCTGGGTCTCATGGCCACACACCAAGGCCGTGCCGCATCTGCAGGGAGGGGTCTGCAGATCACTTCAGCAGGTCCTCCAGCTGAACTAGTCAAGGTTATGTGTGAGGTCCTGGACTGTAGCATACCCTCCAGAGTGAAAATGCAGGCGCAGGCTTATGGATTGTGACACATCTGGTAACGATCTCTACCACATGCCGTATTCCATGCAGCAAATGGGCACACCTCTCTAACATGCCCTGTTTACTGAGATAATATGAGAGTGGAACTGTGGCAATCACTTCAAAATTGTATGAGTGTGTGACTATTTAGTCCTTTGGAGTTTCTTCAGTGTGGTTTGAGGGAATTTCATACTCATCTCGGCATTAAACTGCACCGACTTGTAGCTGACTTTTGGTTTTGGGTTCACAGGGATGTCTTGCTAAAGCAGACTTAATTGGTGACTGGATCCATTTTTAGAGTCCATGAGGAAGCATATGGACAACCAGATGTGGCTAAGCACAAATGAAGCACAAATTAGGCTTCCATTTTTAATGCTAAAGGTCACTGAAGATCACTGTACTCAGGAGCATGTTTGATTATCAGTAACTTCTGTCTCATAAGAACCTTCGACACAGCATACACTGGCAAGTTACTGTCTTCACAAACTTGTTATTTAATTAGACTTTATAGGAAATTATCATCCCTCTTGATTGCTGCTGGCCTTCTCTGCCTCCCTTTAGTACAGAGGGCTAGAAAACACTCATTGAGGGAGAGAAATTAAGTTTTGGTTTTACAGTCTGCAGAAAACGGAAGAAACAATGTATTGTGGGAGTAAAGATACTTTGTATCTCTTGTTCTTAGCTGAGGGCGCATACCGTAAGGTGGGAAGAATGCGTAAGCTGCATCTTTGTGCATTTAATGCATTATTTAATGCATCTTTAGTATAAGCTAAAAGATGTTTGTTGCACTATTTTGAAGCCGTGCTACGTTGAACTCTCACCTGCAATGTTTCTAGTGGATGGGAATGCCGTTTTAATTGCTCAGGTGGCATTTCAGTTTGCCAGGGTGGGTAGAATGATTATTTAGTCAAAGGGTAAACACACGAGAGGTGACACTGGAGCACTTTGCAGCAAAGCTATAAACCACACTACGCTGTCAGTTCTTAACAAGTCCAGGGCTTGCAAAGCAACAAGGCCTTCCATAGTTTTGGGGTTCATAGTAGCTGAACTTCAGTAATGCACTCAACTAGGCTAGTTGAGTAGGTAATCAGACACATTACCAGTTAATTAACAGTCATTAGCAGTTAATTAACAGTCATTAAATATGCTTGGACCACAATTGCCATGGTGTTTGGACCCTGCAACAAGCTGTTCAGAATCCTCCCTGTCTGTGAGTGTCCAGTGACCTTTTCAGAGATACTGCTATATTTTTAATTGCCTCTCATCTCCTGTAGCTCTTTGGTAATGCATTTTGATAAACTGGTAAAGGTTTGATATGTTTTAGTGAAAATATTCTGCCCATTATCCTAAACATTAGAGAAGATCTGCTCTCTGTAGCTGACATTTAGGAGTCATGGTGCTGACTTATTCCTTCTCTGTGCTAACTCACATTTGTACTGCCCAGTCACATGCCAAAGAGATCTGTGAGAATAGGACCTGTTGTTAATCTTATGGAAAATGGGTGTAATTTCAGTGGAACTGAGAAACAACTTAGTCTGAGTTTATGAAATGGTCTGTGAGCCAGTGTTCACATACAGTCAATTCTCTGTTGTGCTTGTCAGCCCAGTATCAATTTTTTAACTGTAAGTTTTCCTGTTAGCCAGTCTTTGAGTTAGTTCTGCTGGGTGAATCTTAAAAACAGAAATTTATTTTATTGCTTACGAAAAGGATCCTGTGCTCCCTATAGTACAATAGTTGCAGATTTAAGCTGGTGGCAAGAGAGGTGATAGGCTGGTGATGTAATCAGCCTGCAGCCATGTGACAGAGCAACAAGACAATACTGTGTGGTAGGTTATTCTTGTTTGTGCGTGAATTTGAGCACAATCATTATAAAATGAGAACTCTGCAAGTGTTATCACATGAGTCTGAGTCAGGAGTTTTGGTGAGTCGTATGCAGAGCAGACGTTGCAGGGTGCAGCAGGGGTCCTTGGGACCGCAGCCGCAACAGCCACTGGAACCTGGATGGAAATACTCAAGACAAAAACCCACTGTGTTGCATCTTAGCCATGAAATTAATTTGTAGTTTATATTAGACTCTCAAGCCATGAATCATTGTTAACTGGTTTATTTTTCTCAAAATCACTGTGATGACTATGTGGCAGGCACAGGATAACTCTAAACCACTACTGAAACCAAACTAGAAAGGACAACGTTATGCACTTTCTCTAAAATTGCAAGAGTTCTTTGTTTTGGTTTGCTTTTAGGGATTGATTTGTGTGTGCGCACACATGTGGTTTGGGTTTTTTTAAAATCTGATTCATTTTCTCTGAATGAACACTATTTATGTGGCCAAAGAGACAATATGAAGAAGTCCAAAATAAAAAGTACATGGTAGTACCTGGCATTTGTGGTCACTGTAAAACCAAGTCATTATGCAAACTGGTACTTCCTAACTAGAGCACAAGTTTAAGTAAACAAAATGGCATTTGGTATGATTTCTCTATGGGAAAAACAGATTGGTCATTCAAAAATGTAGAACGAGGGAAGGATTTAAGGAGGAGGATATTGGTGATCAAGAATTGACACTGCGTGAGCTCTTTAACATGGATACAGAGGTTGCAATTCCAAAACTCGTACTTTGTATTAGTTACAACTGCACCACCTTTTCTAATCTCCTCCTACCTCCCTTGGCTCACCCTTCTTTTTTTTTTTTTTTTTTTTCCCCTGACATGCAGATTTACATACAGGAACTTTTAGTTCCTTGCCCTGGTAGCTATTCTCAACAAAAAAAACCAACAAAACCTTTCTGTCTACTGTAAGATGTATGTAGTTTGTTTATTTGTTTTGGGAAGCGGGGAATGTGCATTGTATCACTGAAACTACTTGGAGTGAAAGCACATTTTTCGGTGCTGTTTCTTCCTTTTTTGATTTCCTGTTATTCCTTCAAGCCTGGCATTGTACCCTGCAGAAAATCATGGTGGTTTATAGATAAATTTAAAAGTAAAAATTTATGCAGTTCTTGCTCCAAATGCCTGATTGATTTTATGAAAATAACATTTTAAAAAATAGGTACCTGTTTGTGTCTGGTATCTTCTTAATTCATGACTCATGATAGGTCTGAAATCTAGGAAAGAAATGGATTATTTTTTCTTTGTATTCTCACCTGAATTATGCATTTAGTTATTTTCATGTGGTCTCCCGTCATAATTTCCTGCCTGATGCTTGCTCTTTGTGTTTATGTGAACTACTTGGGGGTTAGAAGAAGTCAGACAAAAAGGAGTTTCCATGATGCTCTCTGTGAATGACAGGGCAGATGCAGTGCAGAGATATTCTCCACCTAAGGGCAAGAGACCTGTCCCATTTTCCCTATTCAAAGAAGAATTGGGTGGGTAAAAATGTCAAGGGATTAATTTGCAGAAAATACCAAGGAGATTTGAAGGGCCTGACAAACATCTAGCCTAGCAGCAGAACTACAAAAGTCCCTGCATCTGTTAATCTCTAACCTCAGTCTTTGCTTCATGTGCTTCTGTCTGCTAGTTCCCAGCAACATGTTGAAAATAACTTCATAATGTGTATGAAAACGGTGCTTCTTTGCATCATGAATGTTACCTGTATGGAATTACTTCTCTGCAGTTGGACTTACCCAGTGTTGTAACTGAGACTGCAAGCTAATCTCCTGTAGTTTGTTTTGTGTCCAGGGACCATGATACATAATTTAGATCTGACCGGTTGCATATCCTGGCTCTTTAATAAATCTGTATTTAAATGACACCATTAATTCCATAGAGTCATAAGGTATTTTGCAGTATTTATGTTACAAAATTTCAGACGTCTCGCAAACTGCGACTTAGACAGCAGCGACATAGGGCAGGTAAGGCTGGAAGGTCTGCTGTCATCATGGCTATCAAGCACATACACACTGCAAAAAGGTTTAAATTTGCTATGTGGACAAGGCTATGCATTGGAGAGAAAGACTAACAAAGAGACTTAAAACTATTTTGGGTTATGGCTACATCATCTCTAATATTAGAGAAGGCTGTGGATGGAGAAGCTGGTTGGGCTTGCTGCCTGAAAGAGCTGAAACTTGTCAAAGTAAAGTTCTGATTTCAGAATTAGTTTTAGCAGGACATCTACTATGTCCATGCCATCAGAGAAGCAGGCCTTCAGGATATTTTTAGGGGCTGTAACAAGTGTCTGGCGAAGACAGGTTTACACTTGTGGGTGTATAATACCCGTATGACAGCAGCTTTCTGTATTGTAGGCAGATAACTAATTCTCTACTATTTCAGAAACCGTTTTGTGAACGATTACCATTGCATAACAGAGGGGTAAGGAGGATGATTGAATCTACTCTATAATAGCCTACTTGCATTGCAAGCAGCTAGAATTGCTTCATAATCACTTAAGCTGTAGGTCTGCCTGGCAGACCACTGGAATCAAGATACATGGATGGTTATGACAGTGTCAAAGATCTGAAAGTGACCTGAATATTTTGATTTACTATAAGCTTTCATGAAAAGCCAATGATCAAAGAGAGTAGTAGTGATATTTGCCCTTCACCTCTACTCAGTAGGTTCTGGAAAGACATTCTGCCTATCCACATAGAACTGGTTGTGGGCTTAATGCGTGAGGCACATAAGGAAATCTCCAGCCTCTGTTATTCAGAAAATCAGATCCAATGATCATAATTGTCCATTTTGGATATAAAATCTGCAAAACTAGTGATTAAAAATATTCTTCTGCTTAAGCTGTGCTGCTTTGGCACACACATGCTTGAAACAGACTTTTTGAGAAAGAGAAGGTTTTAAGCAGCGTTGGACTTAAGCCAGAAGGAAATGAGTAAGCTCCTACCTCGAAATATGCAAGTGGTTTAAGCATTAAAATAAGGACATCTGGAGTTTGTGAAAATGATCTGACCCACGATATAAAATTTAACAATACCCTTTTGGATTAATTTTTTTGATGCATTTAGAACTGTAAGGCAATTAATTTTCTCAGTAAAGAGCAAGTACTACCCGTTACATAAATGACTCTTCCATGCTGTAGTGCTGGCTTCCCCTGGGGCTGCTGTCCTTCATGCACTAACACATTTCTGTACAGCGCATTGTATTCACAGTACTCAGCAAATTAGCTGTACACTCAAATAAACATCTTAACTGCATCTATTCTGCACTGTGTACACAGATGTTCACATAGTATAAAATGCTTCATATTTTTTATTTAAGCAGCTAGTGTGACTGTAGTACAGATGTTAGCTAGGCTGTGGCTGACAGGGTTGGCTCTAGGAAGAAGAGGGCCCCTGGAATGCTGGGGTGCTGTGCTGCTCTGAGGAAGCATCCAGAAGTGGCTGCATCTCATCTGAATGTAACGCCCGAAGCAGCAGCATGGCCACATGTCATCTGGAAACCAGGGAAATCTGCATGGGGCTAACATCACCTGTCAGCATGCTGTCTAATTTACAAGCCATGCACACACAGGTAACTGTGTGGTCGCCTAGCTTGGCCCATGGAGCAAAAAAATGTGCTTTATAAAAATGATTGTAATTCCTCCCTGGAGTGTCTGTTGATCCATTTTTTTT
>NW_010265843.1:0-270 GCF_000690775.1 Eurypyga helias
CTCTCCAAGTGAGTACCAGGGTGGGCTCAGGGGGCTGGGTGCTGCGAGCAGTGGTGAAGCCCTCTGCTTTTACCCTCCCCATGCAGGTCTGTCTCGCAGAACTCCTCTATCCTGCCCGAAGAGGAGGAGGAGAAGTCGTGCACAGAGTCGGAGCTGAGGGTCCCCAGGAGATCTCCGGCCCGGCATGAGGAGGTGAGCACCCTCTGACACACGCCATGATGAGCGTGGTGGGTGGCTTCAGACCAGAAGCAGTGGCTGGGGGTTGTCCTT
>NW_010265843.1:379-4236 GCF_000690775.1 Eurypyga helias
AGCGAAAACCTCACCCTGTCATCGTCGGGAGCCATCGACCAGTCCTCGTGCACTGGGACCCCCCTCTCCTCCACCATCTCATCCCCAGAAGGTATGGCACGGCTGGGATTGCAGCTGTGGGTGAGACAGGAGGGTGGGATGGCGGTCTTGGGTTTGTCCCACTGCGGGGTGAACACAGAGGGGTTTGCATGGCCCCCTCCTCCCCTGCCATGGATGTTGCATGAAGCCCTGGGGTGTCACCTCTGCTTTATCACCCATAGACCCAGAGATGGGGGCTCCGGGGACCTGCTGCTGACAGCTTTCCACCCATCACACTTCTGTAGCATGCAGCAGGTCCTTGCTCTGTGCCCCGTTCCTCCTCATTAGCCCCAGTTTTAATCAGCTGGTGCTATGCCACGACATGTGCTGAGGGGGTCTGGCAGCCCCGCTCAGCCCCTCCTCTCCCCCAGAGCCCGTCAGCAGCAGCCTGGCTCAGTCCATCATGTCCATGGCCTCCTCCCAGAGCCAGCACTCCCAGCTCAGCACTGACACCGTGTCCTCCATGTCTGGCTCCTACATCGCTCCCGGCACAGAGGAGGAGGAGGGGGACATGCTCCCCTCACCTGCAGCCGCCAGTGTCACAGCCTCCGATGGAGAGGTAGGGGCTAGGGGGGTTCTTGGTGATGCCCATCACCCCCAGGTTTGCGAGCTTCCCCATGGGATCTAACTTCTCCAAACCTACTGGCGCCAGACTATTTATTTCCCATCTTTCCCACCTTCCTCCTGCAGTCAACGCCCGTGGAGTCCCCGGATATAAACTTTGTCAGCATCTCGGCCGATGAGCGCGATGCCGAGGTAACCATAAGCAGCCCGTGTAGGGCTGGGGGCCGCGGTGCCAGCTGGCATGGCGGGGGGGACCCCGGTTGTGCCCAGCTCTGGATGCCTGCAGAGGGAGGTAGCGCTGCCCCGGGGGTGGATGGGGCAGTGGGGCTGTCCCCTCTCCGGGCTCACCTTCCTGGTCCGTGGAGACAATCCGGGGGGGATGTTCCCCCGAAGGGACCCGGGGACAGCCCCCAGCACAGCGCCGGGATGCTGCGGGGCTACTAATACTCAACTTTTGCCTGTGCCACAGGGCAACGACATGCTGGAGGATGAAGATGCCTCTCCCACGCAGGAAGACGGTAAAAGGCCCCGGGTTGTTGTTGTCCCCCCACTTTCGGTTCGGTGTCGCCGGTGGGCAGCTGAGCCAGTGGCAGACGTTGTGCTGTTCTCAGCTCCCCTGCCTGCTGCTGGCTGCCGTCAGGGACAGCCCTGGGAGGCTCCGTGGGCACCGGGGCTGGGAAAGCATCTATCACCGTGGGGCCACCCAAGGGTGGGTAGGTCGAGGGACAGCAGCTGGCCCAGCGGAGCCTGGCAAGCGTGGTGCAGGGCACAGAGCACAGCTGGTGCCCAGGATCTGGCGGGGTTTCCAGCAGGCCGGGTGGGAAAGAGGCTTCTCTGTGGTTTTCCCCTCACCAAGAAGGTCTCTTCTCACACCTCTGACCTCCCCTGTCATCAGCTCTGTTTGGGTTGGTTCCTGTAAGAAGGCATTGCAAAACTGTTCCCTATGGGATACTTTCCTAATTTTTTTTTTGCCTGTCCTTTCACAAGCCAACACACGTGCGTTGAGGGCTCCTCTCGCCTCCTCCCATGCTCTCAAATAGCCAAGGAAAGACGTGGTCACCTTCGTGCCATCGGCCACCAGCTGCCTTGGATTTCTTTTGGGCAATACGGAGGACCTCAGAGTGCCCCCTCCCTTGTTTGCAAGTCTCTAGGTAGCTGTTCCCCCATCCCACTTGGACACTCAGGAGAGCTGGAAAGCAGGAACACCCATCCCTTGAAACCTGGTCTCTGCCCTGTGGGGAGGATCTCCCTGATGGGGAGACTCAAGTATGACAACTGGGGAGCAGCCAGGGGCTGGGGTGGACATGCATGGGCATCCCAACAACTCTGGGAGCAGGACAACCTTTCTCCACAGGACACGGTCCCGCGCCTGTTCTCAGCGGGGCTACTGGCTTGTTAGGGAGCTTCCTTCCTGAGGTTTAGTCTCCTGCATCTGATGGATGCAGGTAACAGCCTGCATCAGGCTAATCTCTCATACAGGTGATGCTAAGAAGCAGAGTTACCTCCCTCAGCCCCAAAAGCCTCCACCCCCCCTGCAAAGCTTGGCTACAGCTTCTTTTGCCCCACGCATCCAGCCGCTGCCACCTCCTGGCATCCCCGTGGCTCTCGCGCACGTGCAGATGGGGCCGGAGAGGTTCTGGTGGGAAGGAGCGGGTGCCACCGTGGCCCGGCTCTACCGACCGGGACCGCTCAGTGTGCTGGGAGGAAGGTTTGATTGAAGCCCAGGCAGGCAGTGGGGGGGAGCAGGTTTGCACGTGCCGGTGCCCATCGTCGCTGTTTCGCTGTCCTCCGATGTGGCCGGTGCAGGGAAAGGAGCAGCTTGGACCGTGCCCAGGCGTTATTCTCTGCGAAAGAGGGTGGGAAGGGGAGAGGAAAAGACCCAGAAATCCCCCACCCCACAACTAAAAAGGCAATGGCAAGCCCCAGCGCCGAGCCGCGGCGTTAACTGCCTTAACTCCCTTCCAGGCCCGAGGACAGGCGCTTTCCTCGGTCTGAGGTGTGACAATAACAATGACTTGGGCATCGCACACGTGAAAGCGCTGGACAATAAACTGTGCTCTGAGGCCTGCTTACCTGGTGAGTGGCCGTCTGCTGAACATGAACTTGGGGTGGGGGGGACAGTTCCACTCTTCCCTGCATCACCCCAGCCCTTTGCATCCATCCCTCCTCTCCCACCACATCACTCTCATCCCCCTTATCCCCACCAGGTTGTCCTTGCTGCACCCCAATCCGTCCCGCCACGGGACTGAGCACCGGGCACGTTGCCATAGGTCAGGGTGACCTGTTCCCACCGGGATGTCCCCAGGGGGTTGCAGACCTGCTCTGCTGAGAGGTTTTGTCCCTTGGCCAGGGGGCTGCTGGTACCCCAGGGGGCCCTAACCCTCCCCGTGAAGGTGGTTGTGTGGCACTGCAGCAGCCTGGTCCAGGCTCAAGGCGAGCACGGTGGTATTTTGGGTTGGGATGTAAACCACAGCCAGTCCAGCCCTGCTGCAGGGGCTGCCTGCCTCCCCCTCCTCTTCTTCCAGGGCCAGGGAGATCAGGCACATTAGGTCAAGTTGTCCTCCTGCAGAGCCCCGAAGGTCATCCCAATTTTCCATTTCTCCACTCTGCCTCTCCCACCCTCCTTTCACTTTTCTTCTGTTTCCTCCCTCCTTCTCTCCATCCCTTTTTTCTGTTCTTTCTCCCTCCCAGGCTCCTCCGTCCGCGTGAAAGTTCATGTTCGCTCTGTGCCAACACGGTTTTCTCAACCCACGCTTGTGTCCCCTCCCTGCCCAGAGTTGCCAAAAGGTGACAAATGTATTGGTGATCCCCCCGGTCCCTATGCGGGACGAGGGGCAGCGGGTTGGGGACCCTGCCCAGCGCTGCAGGCTCCTCTCCATCAGCCCAAGGTGGGAAAAACAGGGCAGGGAAAAAGCTGAGATGGAGGCCTCTGATGGTCCAGGCCTGCGGCAATACATTTGTGGACAAGCTGAAAGCAACTCTGCCCCTGCCTTGCCCCTTTGGCTAAATTTGTGGCAGGTCCCAGACCTGCAGCAGGTGCTGAAGAGCTGGGAGGAGGGTGGGTGAAACCAGTCTGGCCCCACCCCGGGAGGTGAAAGTCCTTTCTTCCCCCAGCTTCTCCTCTGGGAAAGCTTTCTTTCCCACTGCCTTGCCTGTTCCTGGTGGTTTCTGTGCTGGAGAAACACGGCTGAGGCTCTTGGGGAGGAACAGGCGCC
>NW_010265844.1:0-539 GCF_000690775.1 Eurypyga helias
GGACGCCCACCAGCTCGCCCACGCGGTTGTCCCCCTCCGGCCGCGTCCTGTGCAGGCAGACAGCCAGGTCCTCCTGGCTCCGGGTGTGGAAAACCACCAGCTGCGCCCGGCAGCTCGTCACGCTCAGCCCCGTCACCTGCGGGGACAGACGGGTGGCACCAGCGCCTCGGGATGGGGGTCACGGCGTGGGGGAGGCGCCGCGGTAGGGACAGCGCGGCGTGGTGGCGACAGAGTGGTAGGGACAGCATGGAGGGGACACCGTGACAGGGACAGTGCGGAGGGGACACAACGACAGGGACAGTGCGGAGGGGACACCGCGGCAGCGCCAGAGTGGTGACAGGGACAGGATGGAGGGGACACCACGACAGGGACAGTGCGGAGGGGACAGCACGGCAGTCAGTGTGGAGGGGACACCGTGACAGGGACAAGATGGAGGGGACACCACGACAGGGACAGTGCAGCACAGTCAGTGTGGAGGGGACACTGCACTGTGACAAGTGCGGAGCGGACACCACGGCACAGTCAGCGTGGAGGGGACA
>NW_010265845.1:0-1720 GCF_000690775.1 Eurypyga helias
TGATTCTATGATTCTATGAATAATTTTTCACTAGTGGTCTCAAAAGTAACTTAATGGAAGAGGTGGGGTTTTTTTCTCAGAAATTATTCGCATTTATAATGTACATTAATTTACCATTATTAATGTATTTGAAGTTGTCTCTAAGCATTAAGAACAGAACATACATGTGACATCTAAGACATACCTAAGACATTTCTTTGGGCATGTAATAATGCAACTGATAAAAACATCAACCCACTCAGTATCATTAGTTTTCCTTTTTTTTTTTTTTAATATTAAGTTACAGATCTTTAAAAGATAGAAAATCTGTCCTGAGTGCCTTTATTTTGTGAAATATCTGCTTCATACGGTTGTAAGATAATTCAGACTGAAAGGCACCTCAGAAGTTCATCTACTCCAACCCCCTGGTCAAACAACAGTCAGTTGAGACTAGTTTGCTCAGGTCTTGTGTCCAATTAGGTCTTGATAATCTTCAACAATGGAGTTCACACAGCCTCTTTGGGTAACTTCCTCCAAGGCTTGATTGTTCTGTTTCTATAAGCAGCACATGAGAAGATAAAGGGTTGGATATTAATACAAATATTTCTGTGTTTTTAACCCACTTGAAAGGTTCAATTTATGACCTGACTATTGTAACATAGGCGATGTATGTAATGTTTTCATAAAATAAGTATATTCATACTGTCTTCCTTGTTTGACTGTCTTACAGCAACTAATGGAAAATATTTTGAGAACATAACATGAGCACAAATTTGACAGTGTTCTAAAGATATTATCAAACTTCACTGGAAACAAAAGTCAGTGAGCACTTTGAGGATTTTCCAATGTCCTGTTCTAGTCCACTTCTATTAGTCTATTAACTCCACTATAGTTATGTTGTTCATTCTGCCCCTTGCCATTTTCCAAGAGTTTTCTTTTTTAGGGACAGTCTGTAGCTGGACATCATTTTGGAATGTTGTAAGAACAAGGCAGGTATTCAGTGATACATTCTTCAGTCTTCCCCTACAGTGTAGGAGTTTTTTTGAGCCAGAGTTTGAAGCTGCTGCCTTTTTTTTTTTAACTAGGCATTGATAGAGGTTTTTTCCTTGTAATTATCTTATTGCTCTTTGAACCTATGTCTAGATAAGGAAAAGATTGATTGAGGGAGTCTATGGTCACTGGAAACATGAGGGGGAGACTTTTGTGTAAGCAGGGGCAACAGGGCACAGTTAAGGAAACCTTGAAGTCAAAGATTAAAAAAAAAGGAAGGTAATGGGATTACGGAGAGACTTTAGGGAAAGGGATAGAAACTTCAAATGTGAATGTTAAAGTTAGAAACTAATAATGTTTATCAGCTTAACTGCTTATTATCAGGAAAATTAATGTTGGTTGTAAATTATTGAGAAAGACATAGGATACCATAGTTCCTGCTTCTGAGCTCCATACTGAAACTTTAGGAAACTGGGCCATTATGTCAATCACGTTTAATGTATAACTATTATAATATTGGGTTTTCATTAGTTTTATTTCTGATCAGCAGCACGTTCAGCAAGTTGAAGTCACTTTTCTACTATGTAAGCATAGATATTCTTAACAATTTTTCTCCGAAGCAGGAGTGTGTAATATTGGAAGCAGTGGGAATGACTGTTTTACTACCTATCAATGAAGATATTTTATGTAGTTTTAGAGTAGTTACATAGAATCATAGAACCATAAAACCTTTTGGGTTGGAAGGGACCTT
>NW_010265846.1:0-6141 GCF_000690775.1 Eurypyga helias
GCGGGGCTTGGGAGGGATGTAAATTTATCCCTTAGGGGCGGTGAGAAGCATCTCGAGGTGCCGCCTGCCCCAGCAGGCAGATGTGTAACGCTTGAGTGCTGCCGATGGGTGAGGGGACCGCCAGGGAAAGGCTATGGGTGCACGTTCACAGCCAAATTCAGCTGATAAATCATCAGCGGTGGACTCTGTCATAGTTCTAATGAAAGTTCCCTGCAAGGGGAGTGCTGTTCTTTTCCTCTACGTGGTCTAATCATCCATGACGTCCTACAAATTACCGAATTTCACCTCTCAGCCCACACCCTGTCTCCTCTTCAAAGCAGCCTTCTCTCCGTTTTTTGAACCAGAGAGCTGCCTTTGCCACCTTCCCTGCACTTGCTGTCCTGCATCCCCTCGTCCCTCCGCACCCGGGCTGCCTCCCTGCCGAGGGGCTGCAGGCTCAGCAGTGACCACACCTGCTGCCCTCGCACCGGGGCCTGGCTCGGTGGGATTCTGCCTCCGTCTGACCAGGAGGGTGACCCTGTGATTCAGAGGGAGGCTGGCTACCAGCGTTTCAGAAGCCCGTGGGTGGGTTTGGAGGTACACATATGCTCAGCTCGCCTGCTGTCGGCTTCATTGGCTCAGCTATTTGGTGCATCCAGATGGGAATGAGAGTGTTTGGGGACATAACAAAAAAAATCCTGCAAAATAATATCTTGGGAAAATGACCGGGACAGGTTCCTGAAAAGGAAGGTGTGGGTGGGACCCTGGGCATGTGTGAAGGCTGAAGGGGAGCTCTGCAAGGACAGGCAGTACCTACATGCACAGTTTGAGTACAGCCAAAGCACAGGAGCCTTTCTCTGGTTCCAGGTGTATTTTCTCCAGTCTCCTGCTTGTTCTCCATGATTTGTTCTTTCCCTGCTTGTATAGCTCTTCTGTGCCTCTTAGCTCTCTTCTCCCTTTAACTTACTCCCTCCCCCCCCATCCCATGAAGAAGAGATGAGGAGGTGCCACCATCCTTCTTGCCCTGTCCAACTCCTTGTTGCAAGCTCTTCTATCCTGGTAAGCCCCAGGACCAAGGGGGAAGAGGACACGCTCACCGAAGCACTGGCTTCTGCAGCTGCGTGCAACTGGTCCCTGGTCTACACAGTATGTGCGCATTGCAAAGTGTAATGGTTTCATCTAAATTAATGTGGAAGCTTTTAAGTATAGAGGGGAACTGTATCAGTTGGGTGGCCTCTGGCCTGAAGGGTTTATGTGCCTTTCACATTCAGTTTGTACCGACCGGGCACAGGAGCTGGCAGGGGTGAGATGGGCAGGGGACGAGCCGGCAGATGGATACAGCAAGAGCAGAGGATGCAGCTTGGGGCTGTGAGTACTTGCATTAACTTGTACATCCCTGGCACTAATTGGCCATGGAAGTAAATAACTTGTGCTGCTGCTGAACTGTCTTTCGGATTTGTGCAGTCGCTGCTCCGTGGAGAGGGATAGGAGAGCCTTCATGCGCCAAGACTGTCCCAGGCAGTCTGCAGGCAGTTTTACATGGCAGGTTCAGATGTCAAGTCTGCCTCAGTGGCAGCGTTCTGCGAGGACACAGAATGGGTCCTTTGGCAGATTCCAGAGTCACGCCAGTGGGTGCTGATGACTGCTGTTTTATCAGGTAAGGAGAAGGATCTGCTCTTCCCCACAAAGACACCGTGTTGGTTTTTCACGTAAGCCCAGGAGCAGTACCTCTCAAGTGTGAGTCATTAGTACTGGTATATAACAGACATAAAAGCTTAGTCTGCTGTATAGGGAGGATAAAGACAACCCTCTCAAGGCCACCCCCACTCCAAGCTCACCTGATCTTCTGCACCTACTGGGTCATGCACGTGTCAGCAGCCAGAGATTACACAGCCGAACAGTTTTCCTCTGCCTAGCAGCTGTGGCAAATGGAAAAACCCACACTGTCAGTGCTCCAAAGCCAGGGCAGACGACGGGTGGGTTTTTTTTTTCTGAGTCAGGTGTGGCTCTTTCTAAGGTGGCAATGCCATCTTTGAACACCCCAAAAAATGTGACTGAGAGATGCTGGCCTTGGCAGGTGCCAGGCAGAGGGTGGGCAGGAGGAAAGGTGGGACTGGGTGCTCTATAGAGAGGGACCTGAGGACAAGGTACGGGACAGTACGCTCTGCCCTAAGGAACAAACATAACCATTGTGTGCTTTGCTTCCTTGGCCACTGGTTGATGTGCAGACACCCTGCACTACTGGGTGTGTAAGGTAAACCAGGTGAGTATGAGATAGGGCCAGTTCTCTGTTCTGCTTCCCCAGGCGAGCTGGAGCTGGGCCTGGAAGGACACTCTCTGTCCAGTTCTTGCTGCCAGCTCACAGCCTTATCATGATCCATCTTAGAACTGGTTAGGTTTTTTCCCTCTCTTCTCCTCCTGGGAAGCTCTTTGAGACCATTACACCTCTCACAGTGAAAGCCCTTCTCCCCATTTCATATATAACATCCCCATCTGCTCTAGCACAACTGCCGTTTTTAAACGTGAATGATTCTTCTCCCTCGGTGCTTATTCTCCCCCTTAAACCCTGAGTGTATTTACAGAGAGGAATCGTACCCCTTCTCACTGTTCATTTTGCCAAGCTCAGCAAGACATGCTCTCTTATCTCCTCTTTTCCTCTGATTATCCAGGTGGCATTTCTCTGTACCCGTTCCGATAACCTGAATGATGCCCTAAAATTGCAGCAGAATTTTACCCAGAGCCTTGTATATATTTACTTATTGTTCTGGAAATACATGGCTTGCTACATGTAAGACTGCATCTACCTTTTTAATAAATACATCAGGCACGTGGCTCTTCCTCTTCTGTTGTTCATAGCGGATAAATTTTAATTTGTAGCAGAAATTTCATCAATCTCTCAGTGCATGTCCCTGCATTTTACACTGTTACATTTCATCCTCTGTCTGTTACTAGGGCATAACAATCATATAATTCTTCCTATAGGATTTCCTCTCTATTGAAAATGTCTCCCAACTTTATCATTAGCAAAATTCATTACCCCCTTCAATTTTTTGTGACAAGTTAATGAAATTATTCATCAAGACCTGTTCCTCCAGTCCCATATTTTGCTATCACCCTCATTGACACTTTTCACCCCCAATACTAGATCCCGTCTGCATTTTATAGTGCTTATGTTAATCCTCATCTTCTTGAGTTTAACTAATAATTTTCTAAGTAATACCAAATCAAATAGTTTACCGAAGTCCAGGTTGATAATATTTATTAGTTTTCCTTTGTCTGCAAATGCAACTATCTTATCAAAGAAAGATATCAGGTTAGCCTAGATATAACATGCCTGACTTGCACTTTAACCCATTTTCTGCTTCCCTCCACGTCTTTTGTTACTCATGGCTAACTTTTGCTCTAAAAAGTCTATGGATTTTGTGTTAAAAAGCCTATAGATTTCAGTGATGGACATTATTCAGTCTTCAGAAGAAATGGGTAAAGGGCTCTTGAATTTTGTGGCAGTGTTCCATGCGGTAATTTCCATATCCATGCCCTTTAGGCCATTAAGTGTGCTGACTCTGCTCCCTGGGCTTACATTTTCTTCCTTACGCAAATTGAAGCAACATATTCCTCCACCTCTTAGGTATCTCCCCTGCTGTTATTGTTGGTGATGCTTTCCTTTGTTTTCTTTGTAATCGTGCAGCTAAGCCCCTTTTGTTCTTGTTTTCCTTCCCTGTGCAGGTCTGACTTGTTTTGATTTTGAGCTGTACCTTTAATTTTAGATGTTTGAGGGATAGTTTTCTCTTCACATCACTCCCTTCTCTTTTTTTTTTTTTTTCAGTAGGCTTGCTCTATATTCCTAAGATGCCTTGCACTATCTGCATCACAGTTCACATCCTGTGTGGACATATGAAGCTACAGGTAATATTCTGCCTTATTTTGTCTGATCTCTTTGGAGACAAGTAAGATTCAGGGAGCCTCTTCGGTCTTGTGACCACTTGGAAGCAAAGCAGAATATGAATTTTGGGCTCTCTAGGGTGGTAACCAGACAGCTTCACTCCTTGGCATTGCTATGATCACAAGCTTCAGGTTTTGGTGAAAGAGAAGCTGAAAATCGAGCTTTTTTTGCCAAACCTTGTGGGCTGATGTCAGCAGGACTCAAACATTTAATTTGCTCACCTGCAGAGCCGTGGGTAGAGTTAAGGTTGGGGTAGGCCTGGAGTTTAGAACAAGGGTTTCCAAGTTCAGCCTGGGAGTGGGAGAGGAGCCTGCCTGTTGCGAGTATCCACAGAAACCTTCCCCGGGCGGAGGTCTGCAGAGCGTTACAATCTCTACCCAAACTGCAAGCACCTCACCTGACCCTCACCTTACACTAGGCAGCCTGGTGGGTAGCATGAGCAGCAAAATCAGTCATATACCTCAAGCCTCTTTGTTTTCCATTGGAAAATATTTGCATATAAGCTTTCCCTGAATTATATTCTAAATGGAAGATTTCCATGGTTCTATATATATATTTATATAAACACTAAATTATTGAATGCTTAATTACTTTCAATTATAGGTAGTAAATAATAACCATTTACACTGAGGTAGCATGTAATATCTCTAAGCAGCTCTTCCAGAATGCTAGGTACAAATAAATAATGTCGGTTTATGTCCCTAAGAGCTGACAGTCCAAATTACTTACAGCTTTACAGCTTCCACATGGATTTCTTGCAGTCTGCTTTTACTGACTCGTGGGATCTAGAAAACAAATCAACAGTGAAGTTTTTACTCCACTCATTTTATTTAGTTGAGTTCTCTGCTGCAGGCTCTGATTGGATTATATAGGAAGAACTTTTTTCCCCCCCACACTTAAATTAGCTCTTCAGAAGGTACTTAGCAGAAAATGAGACTGGATTTTAGCCCTACAGAAATCTATGTAATTCCAAGTAATTTAAGGAATTCAAGCAGAACAGACTGAGATGCCAATTGTAAACCATCTGTATTCTTTAGGGCTTTCCGTAATCCAACGGAGAAGGTTTTCAGGAGAAGCGACAGGACTATAGCAGAACTGAAAAATGCGTTTGCTGGAAGAAGAACAGTACTGGTAACTTAGAGTTAATTTTCTATAAAATAGATGTCAAACCCCAGGCAACAGACCTACAAAGACTTTGCAGAATCCAAATACACCTTCTGTGTAGGCAGCACAGGCTACAATGAGACAGAAAGATGTAATTTGGAAATTATGAAGTGGTTGCTAAATTGGTTGGAATGTGCAGGTACAGGTAGGAGATCTGGTAATGAGAAGAGCTCAACATCAGTATCTCACAAGCAGAGCTTGTCTATCAATAGAGCAGTCAAATTATGAAGGACAGGTTTGCCTACAAAAATTACCAAGTGCTTTGGCTTGGTTTCCAAACTGATCTTGTTGTCAGGATACACCTGGAAATGGCATTTGACTGAGATACCAAGCAGCTAAACACGATAATGGGATCTACAGCAGACGGAGAGATACTCATGTTGCCATAGAAACCCTGCAAAAAAAAAAAAAAGGGTAGGAGTAAAACATGGCACAGAAAAGCTTGTAAGAGAAGGGGCTAGTGACTAAGAGCTGAATTCACTCAGCAGCTGTTAAGGTTAGTTGAGACATTAATAAAAACACATTTGCTTTTCAGGGAATTGAGAATCATGGAGTCCTAACAGTGAGCTGCAGAACAGTTGAAGACAGCAATGATATGTTGTGCCATAGGGTAGGTCAGAAAAAGCCTTCAGAGAAAGGCTGGAGATGGCCATGAGGTGGAAGAAAAAGCTGGGGAGCCCCTCAACCGCAACCACAGTGCATGGTCCCCTGGTGCCGGCTGAGCGCAGACCCAGGCTGGTGGTAAGGGGATGCGCTCTCCTTGCCCACCTTTTCTCTCCATCCGTCAAGTCCCTGTGTGCTTGGGAGGTGACCCAGCCCTGCTCGTTCTGTACCTGCTCACTCTCCCCATGCAGGGTGGGTGGTCCCACAGTGCTACAGGGCTGAGTCCTCAGTGAGGGACTCGTGTGTGGCTGCATTTATTGATGGAGGAGTCAGGCCCTATGCAGACAAATGTGTGGGGTTTAATTCCTCACAGAAAGGGCTTGAGTAGGAAGCTATTTGGAAGAAGTGTCTGTTCCACTCTCTGCTGGGGACCTTGAGAGGCTGCAGAGGTG
>NW_010265847.1:0-2625 GCF_000690775.1 Eurypyga helias
CTTCAGTCTCATCACATCCCTCTAAATAGCTCATGGAATGCCAGAGGCATCCATGAGGACACTGGGATTGTGACTTCGTGTCAAAGGAAGCCTGAAGATAGTGGTAGGGTTGCCTGCCTAGCCTGGTGTGACCCTAAGAGAAAAACCTGGAAATTTGCATACAAGCTTACATTATGATATTGCAAAAGCAAGGTCCTAAAACTTCATGTAAAGAAAACAGCATTTACACATTTACAAGTAGATTAACAGGAAAGGGCGGGGGGGAGGGTGGTGGGAACACAAAGTTGAAGACCTGCAGCAAATAAATTTATGTAAGAAATTAGATCTTTTTCAAAGCTATAATTAACTGTTTGGACAAATACCAATGAGGCAGTGTATTCTTTTAAGTTTTGATGTCTCCAAAACAAGACTACATGCTTTTTGGGTAACAAATTGGTTAAACACAAGTTATTTGCTCTACAGAAGACTGATTTACATTTGATACCCTGTTCTACATGGGATGTCAGATTGGAAATCACATACAATTCCCTGAAATCCTTGCTGCATTGTGCAGTGGCAGCCTGCAAAACACCAGGCATCACCAGGAAGGCTACTGAGAACAAAGCAGTAGGCATCATTCTGCCACTCTAAACCAGAGCACACCTGCATCTTGAGTGCCACATGCATTTCTGTTCTCATTGGTTTGACTCAGTAGGGTTTATGTTCTTGCAATATTCAGTTGGCTTTACACACTGGAATGTACTTTATCTTGCCCTACTCAACCTTTCAGAACTCTTACTGCCCAACACATGCTCTTGCTGGCAGAAAGACAAATTGTGCTTTTGTTTCCTAAGATTCTCCACTCTGCTGTATCACAGCTCCTTTCTATGAAAAGTTCAACTAGGTATTTCCAGGGAAAATTAGGACTGAGGTGCATTTGCTTAAAATACAGTAACATGATCTGAAAGGCCTAGCATTTGCCTGAAACCACAGAACAGATCATTTTGTGTCTTCTTCACTGCCCTGGAGACCATTCTACCTATTAGCACAGACCAGATAACACAGAACACGTGCTTTTTTTTAGCTGCCTGATAAAGAATGAAGTAGAAAGCAATAATGTTACTGTGGTGACAGTTGGTTGCAGATGGATGTGAACCATCATTCTGTGGGCTTCATCTATCTTCAGTTCACAAAGATGATTCATGAGCAACATTTTGGGGCAGTAACTGCCAGCTTTCAGCCTCTTCGTGCTCCTGCTGGGTCCAAGTACAGGTTCTTAAAAATCTGAAGTTTCACATATGTAGGACAAATCAGGTTTCTCCTGCATGGTTCTGACCTAACCCAACTTCAAAGTGTAAACCACAAATCAGCCAGCCAGATCTGACACCTGTTGTTCACAGTATGTTTAGATCCAAGTCTGAAGGTGCTATTTGGGTTTGAACCTTTTAGTTTGCACTCACTCTCCAAAAAAATGCAAAACTTATTTTTTAAACTGTATGTTTTTTAATTCTAACACTGTTCATTCTGTTTATCAAATGTAACAGTTGTCTGAAGAGTAAGATACCTAATCACTGTGCAGTGTAGTTTAAGCTAGGTATTTCTACATTTCTGATAAACGAAAGGATTTGTTGCATAGCCTTCCTTCATATTTTTGTTCCTTTATATATTGGACATTTGACCTCACCATTCTTTTTGGGCAGAAAGATCCACGCACCGCCTTTCAGGACAAATAGAAGGACTAGTGAAATCAAAGAGATAAGAGGGTTAACATAAATCAAAACCTCAGGAAAGGAACAGAGCTAAGTATACAATATCGGGAGTAAAAATTAATTGTATTTAGGAGAAAAAAAAAAAAAGCCCAAACCACCCACCACAAACAAAACCTGCATAACCTACTTAACCCAAATGTACCCCAGCAGAATGTGGGATTCCTTAGGTATACTGACAGCATTACATCACAGGACTTAAACACATAGGCATATTCACACATTTTTCTCCAAAACCAGGCTTCTAACAGTGCTGGAGATCAGTAATAGCTCAAATACTATCAGTCTGTCTCATATACTTCTCCTTACTGCCATAGAAGATGTGCATAGTGCAACAGCCAATAAACATCCCTGGTTCTTACCTACAAAACTGCCTTCACCCAAGTATCATCTGCCTGGCATTCAGATGTTCAGCTTACGGTTTTTAATTCCTCTCTGTGCAAAGAGTTCCCAGCATGAGTTGGAGAAACAATGGACATGCAGATCACTAGCTATCCAAGGGGAATATCCACGCTGCTGCTCTGTGCTGGGCAATGCTCTGGCAAGAATCTTTCCTAAGAGAAACCAAGGTTGACTCGTTAATAATGACATGATGTACTTCTCCAGATTGCTTTGCATTAACTTTGAAGCCACCACAGAGGTTAACCACACAGTTTATGGCAACAAAAATAAAATCTCTTCCTACTTCTGTAAACCATGGCCTGGAGAATAGAATGGGCTGACTAAAGCTCAGAACCTTCATTAGAGTTATCATTCCAACACAGCTAAAGAACCTGATTTTCCAAATGCTGTTTATTCACTGGTGGTTAGAAAGACTTCAAATAAGGGGAAGTAGCAACAACAACAGATTTTCATAAACCAGTAGTTCTGTGTGCTGGAT
>NW_010265848.1:0-1736 GCF_000690775.1 Eurypyga helias
TTAAAATACATTTAAATATATCTTTAAATCTATGTAGAAATCAACTGAACCACCACTGTATGTTTAGAATGTGTAAGAGGGGTGCAACTGAGTAACATTATATGTACAAGATGACTCGATTCGAAAGTTGCTAGGAGAAAAAACAATAAGACAAAATCAAAACGAGGAGAGAGAAAAAACTGCAAGGATCTGAGAAACACGGCCTTTGTTGAAAAAAGCTTATAATCTGGAAATTTATGAAGCATTAGGGGAGAATTACAAACTCTCATACAAAAGCCCATTTCTTAGAGAAGAAAAATAAGAAGGTACATTTTCCATAAGGTTTCCACCTTTACATGCTCATACAGAAAAAGCCAGATTTACCTGTGGAAACAGATCTCACAAGGACCCATTGCTCAGCCACCAATTTAACCAGTGGGCTGGTTTGCACAAAATCACAGGTACAAAGTTTTGCGGCATTTTGGAAAATTTGGCGCAGTAGAATTTTGTGCCTGTCTGCAGTTGCAAGTACTGTGGAAGAAGAATGAGAAACTGGGTACAAACATGTATCCCCTCGCATTTTAGTCTCCTCTTTACATGCCACCCCACATCACCAGAGGCTTAGCGTGTTCTCAGCGATGGCCTACCACCATTTTTACTGTCACTGCATTTAGAGCTAACTTCAATAAGCGTAGTTGAGAAAGCCGTGTGAGGGATCTCGAAGGGATGAGCCAGGGCTATGAAGTTTGTCTGGTTTTGATTCACTCCAGACAGCAGCTAAGGAGCAGAGTTGGGAAATATGGGAGGGAAATAAAGACAAGGGGGAGAGAAGGGAGAATCAGAACAAAGGGATGTAAAAAAAACAACACTGGAGAGAGAGAGATTAAAAACAGATGAGGGTCCTCGTCATCTAAAATCTAATTTATATCACTGTTTCAGAGTGAGGCAGTCTAACTGAGGAAACAAGCAGTGAAACAGAGAAAAGGAGTATGTAATAAATATTTTATTACATTAATCATAATAACTTTAAGGCTTGGCCCAAGCATATTCTTAAATCAAGCTGAGAATGTGAGCAGTTTCAGACTTAAAAGCATGAGGCCCACATGACTGTAATTAACATAATAAATCAAGCTGTGGTGCTCTCTACGCAGGCTGACAGTGCTTAGTTGATATATTGCTTATTAGAGACTGCAAACATTTCTCCCTCTATTTTATTAACATGCTATTGGTAGTGAATCAAAAGGCACCCTTTTCTGCTCTGGCTGTAACTGCAGGTATAATAGGAAACATGTTGAGAGCTCATGCCATTGACTTCTGATAACACAGATCACACCATATGCATCCCAAAGAACTGCATTTCAGTATCTTTTCTCCCACCCCCTTCTTCAATTTAGCAAAGCACTCAAATGGCCTTGTTATTGAGCTTGCAGTTCTGTTCTCCCCATGTACTCTGCTCTTGTGAGACCCCACCTGGAGTGCTGTGTCCAGCTGTGGAGCCCCCAACATCAGAAGGATATTGACCACTTGGAGCGAGTCCAGAGGAGGCCACGAAGATGATCAGAGGGCTGGAGCACCTCTGCTATGGGGACAGGCTGCGAGAGTTGGGCTTGTTCAGTCTGGAGAGGAGAAGGCTCCAGGGAGACCTTATTGCAGCCTTCCAGTACCGGGAGGGGCCTACAAGGAAGCTGGGAGGGGACTTTTTACAAGGGTCTGTAGTGACAGGACAAGGGGTAATGGGTTTGAATTGAAAGTGGGGA
>NW_010265848.1:1864-4841 GCF_000690775.1 Eurypyga helias
CCCTGCCTATTGCAGTGGGGTTGTAACTAGATGGTCTTTAAGGTCCTTTCGAACCCAAACCATTCTGTGATTCTATGATTCTGAAATTCTGTGTTGGTGATTTTGCCCAACCAGACCAATTTGGTTTTACCTGCTGCACTCTGCATTCTCCAGTGAGTGCAAGCTATGAAGGGCACGAACTATGAAACAGTTCACAACCTACAACCTGGCCTAACTAGTTTCAGTGCAGAGTTTTAACACACATTTTCATTTGCCTTCACTGGGTCAGAGAGCAGAATTGAAGGACCAGCTCTTTACACAATTCTCCAGAACACATGTATTGCAACACTTAAAGTGAAACAGCTCCTAATGTTTTTACCCTGCTTTTCTGTTTTCAGCTTGTGCTGAGAGACCACTACTCCTTGTGTTGTCCAGTAGAAAATGGAACTTTTCCAGTACAGAAGAACAGCAAGCCAAATATTTTGCAAAATGGGGAAACTTGCATGTCTTGTTAAGGACTGCACCGTTGAAGAGGAACCAAGAACTGATAGAGGTTGCCAACCATGCCCTTGAAGAGGAGTGGAAGACTGATGCAAGGGAACATCCTGGCACCAACAGCTGGATGGTTGCCATAAGGTGTGAAGTTCACAGTAACTAAGATAAAGGTGGCAGGGGGGAGAACAAGACGAACTCAAACAATACTCCCTTCCCTGTTAAGATCACCCCTTACATACACTTTGACTTAAAACGACACTGTGCCTTTACCCAGAGAGAAAAAGAGTGAGATTTGTTGTGGCAAGTTACTAAGCAGTTAGAGTAGAAAAAGGTGGATCCAGCTTGCTAAACTGGATAAATATGCCATAGCTTTTGTATCGAGCTGTGCTAGCTTTGTGGAGTTACCACCTAGCTCCCGTCTCTGAGCAGACATGGAATAAACAAGCATCTTGGTTCTGTGTGTAAACTGGCTTATTGCACACTGGGTGAAATAACCCAGATTTTGGGACAATACTCAAGAAATCTTGAGAAAAAATGGCTACTTTTAGCTTCACTTTAACCCTTGCAAACACAGCTCTCACCACACTAGGAAGGGGTAGAAGGGCAAAGATGTCGTACAAGGCTGGGGGAGACCTAACAGCTCGGGCAGGGGGAAAAGACACGAACACAACACAGCCTGGGGAAAGGCCACAGACCTGATGCATTAGATGCCCTGTTAGGCAGCTGCACGCACAGCCTGGCCGACCAAAGCGTGCACATCCAGACTAGCCACGGCACAGCCAGGTGTTTGCCAGGCATTTTCCAGTACTCCTAGAAATTCTGCTAGAAATTCTGCAGAGAGAGGAGATGAAGAGATAAGGAAAGCACATTCGTCAGGAATGAAGCTGTTGTTCATGGCACAACTCATTTATTTCTGTCCTTGAATACATGTTTAAATTTGCTTTATCATAGTTTTATTGAATAGACATTTAGTCACATTTTGCAGCTCTACGTGAGTAAATTCTCTTTAAATAAATTGAGGAGTTTCAAATTTTTTCTAGGTCTGTATACACACACGGAGGATACACACACATACATACCTCTTTGCTACTCAGAGCACTGTTATTACTTCTCTTCTGTAACTACGTTGACAAATTTTCCTGCTGGGATTTTATTGTGATTTCCATAAAAATAATTTGTTCTTCTATATAGGATATGAACAATCCATTCCCCTGTCACTGAATGAGTTCATACCAAAACCAACACTAACTAATTAATGTAAGAGGTGATATGGGGTATGGTTTAATGGATATTATTATGGATGTATGTTATACACACATATATATGGCTATTTTATTATACAGTAGCACAATAAACAGTCTGATGTATTTAACAACTGTATAAGTGAATGGTAAATGGGACAAATGAAGTTTTCTGAGGGCTATCTGAAATCACGGGAGAGGAAAGAGAGGCAAAAAGACAGTCCCTGATGCAGAGAAAAAAGAATGAACTTGCCTTGGCAGGCGGATTGGAATAGATGATCTCCAGAGGTCCCTTCCAACCCTTACCATTCTGTGATTCTGTAATTCTGCCTATTACTTAAGGACGTACAAAGTTTCAGGGAAAAACAGAGTGCAATTCGGTGACCAGGACACAAGTGGTAGCCAAAAGAGGCTGTGATCTACAGTCATGATCTCAAGTGACGTGAAATTTAACTTACATAGATCTTTCATGGGTTTTTGCAAGGTCGAGGTCTTAGACTGAAACTTAAATTTGTTTGAACAGGCAGGAGCCTCAGCCTTCACTCTTCAACGTCTTGTAAAGCATACTTAAAGGAAAGTGACCATCTGAAAATCTTGGTTTTCTGCTCCCTGGAAACAAGCTGCTTCTCCTTTGGGGAGATGCGTCACCAAGGTGTTGAGATCAGTTCTCAGCAGTGATTATGTCCACACTTTATCGCACAAGGACAGCACCACATCTTTTAAGAAATGTTTGCCATATGTTTTTCCCTGAAGGTGAACACAGCCCTGTCACTGCATATAGAGCAAGTGTGTTTCATAGTGTAGCTTGCAGGGGAAAATTTCACTTATTGGCTTACTGAAAATGTCTACACAAAATCAGTAAAAGGATAACAGAGGAGGTGGTCTGGCAAGCAGATTTTACAAGATGCTCTGAAGGTGCCTTCACTGTGATCCAAAGCGCATGCCTTTGGCCCCTGATCCTTCACTCACTTAGCACTTCCTTTTCTGGAGATTGTGATTGTTTCACTGAAGCTGCCTACTTGTGAACGCAAATGACTTTGAAGGACTAAAGGCTTTGCACCCAGATTCAAAAAATGAAGAAAAAAACCCAGCACGTGGGGTACATTCAACTCCCTTAAACACTGCCTCGACCTACTATAGTGGTGACCCTCAGGGTTTGTACATCAAAACCATAACATCCCTAAGCCAACTCTCAATACTACTGCAAATTCCAAAAGGAACAAGAGATGACACATGGACGTGGAACGCCCTTTCTTCAGGGA
>NW_010265848.1:4887-10262 GCF_000690775.1 Eurypyga helias
CACATATGCACACAAAGGGAGACACTGGTTATGGTGACTTTAAGCTGTGTCCTGTGCTCTACCAGTGCTGCTGTTCCACAGTTTGGAAATGCCACCAGTATGAACCACAAAATGGATGTAGACCAACAGCAGCACTTTGCTGTGTGGTCTTTAGTATTCAGTTTGATTCTCCATAGGTTTGTATTAATGATCATAGAAACACAGAATGGTTTGGGTTGGAAGTGACCATCCGTGAGTTGGAAAGGATCATCTCATTACAACGCCCCTGCCATGGGCAGGGACACCCTCCACTAGACCAGGTTGCTCAAAGCCACATCCAGCTTGGCCTTGAACACTTCCAGGGATGGGGCATCCACAAATTCTCACCACCCTCTTCGTGAAGAATTTTTTCCTGATATCTAATCTAAATTTATTTCAACTTAAACCCGTTACCCCTCATATTACACACATTTGTCATATTAGACACAAATGGTCTCTTCTGAAGCTCGCATGGAAATACTGATATGAGAATTACTATGATACTAATCAAGCTTCTAAGCAAAGATAGGTGGCACAAACAAATTTAAATTCTTTTAAAGTTCATTTTAAAATGAACTCATGACCCACTGCATATATGGATACATATACAGTCATCAAGCAGCAATTTTACATTCATTACCATCTAACAAAAATCAACACTAATGGGTAGCGAGATGCCAGTTCCTGTACTCAGGCCAGAAGATACGCCAGGACTGCCTCACTGAACAAACAGCAACCAATTTATGGAAGGTGTCAGAGTGATTTCACACACCGGATTTGAATGACTCATGTATAGCTGCCAACCAACAAATGAAAAAGAAAACAATAAAATACCATTAGTTTTTTGTTTTCTTTTAAGGAGAGAAAAAACTCCTGATATATTTTGAGGGTGTTCACTTTAAAAAAAACCACAAACACTTAAAATGTTTCATGAAATATTCAGCTGTAACTCACTGCTCAATTTTCTGGTTGGCTCTAATCTTTCAAAGCATCCTATTATTATTTCTCTGGTAGGATGCTTTGTCCTTGGGAGACCTGAATATAGAGCTTGCAAGCCTGAAAATCACATTTCTTTCCCACAGGCAGCCAGGAACTGTAGATACTTTGATGGCAAGGTAAGTATGAGTGCCAAAGACAAAGAGCAAGGTACAGGGCATGCATGCAGGAACCAGCAGGGAGCTGCTGTCTCTAACAACATCCGTGTGATCAGCAGCATCCTGCCCTTCTGCAGGACAGCACTGCTGTGCTCCAGGCAAATGCAGACTCGTTTGGGAAATGAAAATACAGCTCTGCATGCCCATGCCACAGAGGCCACTAGCCACACTCAAGCTGTTCAGAAGAACCAGTGTCAGGAACAGGTTTTGTGTGACCAGTCCATGGAATGCCCCAGCAAGACAGATTGATCATTAACGCAGGTGTTGCAGTTTCTCTCTCCTGAGACTCTGGTTTAATAGCCTGGGTTCAACACGCCTTCCAACAGTATGGGCATATGTTTCATTTAAGCACACTTTTATCAAAGAAAGATTGGAGATTTCAGCATGCTTCAGTGCTTCCAGACAATGCCAAAACTAGCAAAGCCAGCCATGATAAAATGTCTACCATCATGCTTCTGTTTTCTTTCCTGGAAAAATTCGAACAAGAATTTCTGTATTCAAAATTGTTGCCTTGCTTAGATAGACAGAAAATTCATTCAGAAACTTTTACTTATCCATTTCATGCTCAAGCAGGTTCTAGGTTCACTGCAAGCACATAAACAAGGTGACATGACAGAGCAAGACTCACTAAGAGGGAAATAACTTAGGTATGAGGAAAATGGGAGAAATGAGAAGTCACTGCGTGCTGCCTCCACAGAACAGCTTATGCAAAAATGGCATGCTCCCCTCCTGGAGGTAGATGAAAAGAGCTCTTCCCACAGTTTACCGCTGCTATTAAAAGCTTAGACCTTGATTACATATTTGAAATAGTTCTTCTGCAGATATATTTACTGAAGTACCATCCTCATCCAAAGTGGAAAAACATTATCAGAAAGTATCCTAACCTAAAACACCTAGTCCTGTATTCCCTTTCTGTTCCGGCACCCCATCCAAAGTGCAAAAGGAAAGTGCATGCCTGATATCTTTCCACGGTGAGTGTCTCTCTTAGCTGCTGTGCCGCACCTCCTCCAAGGATCCAATCTGACCCTGCCTTGCTTCTCTTTTCTTACTTAGAGACTCACACATCACACGATGATAATAGCTCCAAAATTAAACAGAGCAATTGCAAAGACCACACAAAGAAAACAGGTCTCTGGTCAAAAACACCACGTTAAATAATCTTCTATTTCCTAAAAATAAAGTGATGTCCACCAGAGACTTGCCCAGTTTCCTTTGTTGTTTCCATATATTTTCAGGACAGCTGGAACCAGTAGAGACCTTATTTTCTTCCTTTATACACCAGTATCACAAAACACAGCACTGTGCACAGAACAGTCTGTTTAAGACACCTTTAGTGAAAGCACCTACACCAAGTTGGTCTTGCAAAAAATGATTGTTTTCTACTTCTCACTTGTTCTTATGTTTTGCTTTTCTGCCTTTCATGTTGGGGTAACGAGGGATAGGGTACATTTCTAAGACTGAAATGAGCAGTGACGCTCCAGAACACAACCATTCACTGAAATGGGTAGTTTCTCTTCAAATATGACACACCATCTAACTAAATGCTGTTTGTGTTATGGTACTTTGAATAAAAACATATATTTAAACAACGTGTCAATAATTCTCAGCAATGTCATTCTCCTGCTCAGAACTCCAGAGAATATTCCCTCCTGTTAGACAGATGAACTTGGCATGCTTTATAGACTTAATCCTTAAACACTGCTGGGGCCTGGCTGCAACAGGGTATGGATTCAACTCCCTTCTAGCTACAGGCAAGCAACTTCCACAGACCGCATGGAAACTACTCACCTGTTACAGAGAACCAACTGGCCTATTCAGCTTTTATTGCAGGAATACAACTCAAAGCCCATCGCCAAACGTCTCCCACACCAACCTAATTTCAGTGTGACCATGAACAGTTTCCTCCAAAATGAGTGTATGCGTCCAGCAATGCTGCTGCCAGGAGATGTCTGTGCGTACTGCAGGCATATCCAACTCAGAGGAGGCCCATGGTGAACAGGGCAAACAAGCCCTGACATGAAGCAGCAGTCCAATTGCTTGTGTGCACACAAAGCTAGCTGCTTTGATAAATACTTAGCATTTAGGATACCAAGAAGATTGCCCCCTACATGACAAGTCCGCTGCTGGTCTTAAAAGTTGCAAAGAGGCTGTCATGAGCCTCCCGTGCCCAAAAGGAGTTTCCATTAAAGAAAACACATGTGGAATCCTGAAATGGTGATAAATACATTCCTGAAAAGTACACTGAAAATCTAAAGATGCAATACTTGATGAGCCTTCATTTCAGTACCCCCCTGCAAGAACTAATAACTTGATAAATGCTTCTTGTAGGAGCAGCTTCATGCAACATACTTTTGGTTTAGAACTACTAGTACTATGGATTCATACTTTTTTTATTAGATTGTCATGCTGTTTACCCTGGTGATAAAACCAAATACATGACTACTTTGCAAAGGATGAATTTGTCCTTTTTATGATACTATCCTGCTTTTAAACAGAACTCTGTTACAATATTGTGAAGATAAGTACTATCAGCCTCATTAGTAGGACTTCTAGAATAATGCCCCCAACACATTAGTTTAAAATACAACAGCATTTGAACACAAGATAATTAGGGGTAGGAGTGGGCTGGCAAAGCCAAGCTGCAAGATCAGAAGGCAGTGGCGGTGCAGGAAGTGGTTGATAACTCACTAGCTTCCTTTTTCTGATGATTAAAACTATAATGATCTAATTTTGTTCTTCTAAATAAGCCAGGCCCTTGCAACTTAAAAAAAAAGTAGTATGTTTTTTGTAATTATGTATCTCAGCAGTTACTATTTTTAGTTCAGCTACTAGAGCAAGAATGGATACCAATTATGGGACCTAAAGAGTCACTGGTCAGCTCTGAACTCTTTAGTCCAACAGAAAGAGGAAGAGACTGTATCACCCCTACATATGGTTAATTGTTCGCTTGACCACATTCAGCAGCGTACCTCCCGCAGCAGTCACTTTAGCCAAAAGACAGCAATCTTTGTATGTAAATTACAGAGACCGATCAGCAATTATTTGAGTATTCTTGGAAGACCTTAAAGACTAAGTTCTGTAACTTTCTTTAATGTGATTATTTGCCTTACATTCATTCTTGGCACGGTTCCACTGGACTTGAAAGAATTACAGAGGGATTAATTTGGCCTTTCTGTATGTATGGTTGATGTTTTATACACCTCTAAAAACAGGCATTATTTTTCTTTTTTTGCACTTCTTTGGAATGTGCTAGCTGACACATTTTTTTTTCCTTGCAGTAAACAGTGATTTAGGAGTTTTAGCAAAACCTAGTCAAAACTGGCAATTCATGAGGTGTGGGGGACTTCCCTCTTCCCTAAGACTTGTAACATTTTGATGCTCATCTAACAGCTCCTAATCCATGTGTTTCATGATGACATTAGGATCTCAGTTCCCACAGAATTTAAACCCACAGAATTGCAGGGGAGTGGAGGGGAGGGAGAGGTCCTAGTTCTTTTAATTGTGGAAAATTGCTTTAAAATATTCCACTTAAAAGCTCTACATCAACATCAAACAACACCCAGACGCACTGCGTTTTATAACGGTCATGTCCAGATAGAGAAAAACACCTGGAACCTACAGATAGGTCCACACTGAGAAACAGAGAGAGTCACCCCATGATAGGTGCCAATCATTAGCTGCAATCCCTGCTCAGACCTTCCCGTGATCAAGGTGCAGGACCAGAACTATATCTTTGTCCATGTCACCAGGCTAAGCTGGTCACAAGGCTAAGCTGATCATCAGGCAGTGATCTGGGGTCCTGATGTACCAGCTACAGAAAAGAAAAGAACAGGAAGATGCTCAAAGTGGAGACATCAGACTCAGCATGGTTAAGTACTGCCCTCAGCACAGACACCTCATGGCACGGATTCAAACACCGGTACCATTCAATAACCACAGTGGCGGGACTGTATGTGACACACCAAGAAAGCAGTGGTGCTTCTGCACAACCTGTTTCCCTTCCAAACTCTACAAAAACCTGTCCATGTGAAACATCACCCAGCAGCCTGGTGAGTTCAGCGATGGGTATGTATGATGGCATTGTGATGGTACCCACAGAATAGGATTTGCCGCATCTCAGAAGAAAGCGACAATCCTAGTCACTTCATTTACAGGAATTTTTATTTTGCATGAATACTTGCTGGTTTCAGTCAGGAAAGAGTT
>NW_010265849.1:0-887 GCF_000690775.1 Eurypyga helias
TGGACGAGGCGCTTGGGGACACGGTGGAGTGGTGTTGGATGGCCACCTCTGGAAGCTTTCTGTTGGCTGGAAACTCGCTGGTGGCCGCAAAGTGTCGCATCTGTATTTTTTCCCTGCAGTCATATGGTGAGGACTCCATCTTTGGCACTGCTGGAATTTAGTTTGTGCTCTTGGGAGGTGTTCCATTTTCCTAGGGCAGGTCTCACTGATTCCTCTCTGCCACCTCTTTGCAACAATGAGTGAGAAATGCACTGAAACCTGGAGGAAGAAGCTGATGGGAGAGAAAATCAAGGTCCAGCTTCAGGGTGTGTTCTTCAGCCTTGACCATGGTTAATAAAATATTACTGTTCAGGCAAGCAAGGGTGGATCTTGGATGCCGAGCTCTGGGAAGGGAGAGGTGAAACAGTATTCACTTCTGGACCTGGATGCACGCGTAGTGAAGGAGAGCCTGGAAGTTCTGCTGCAGAAGACCTTCACTCGGTCATTCTCACTTTCCTGCCCCACACCGCAGTAACGCTTGACCCTCTTTGTCTTCAGACAACGTGGTTAAAAGCTGAAATAAACCACGCAGCCCACGATGTACCCAGCGCCGGTTCGGGTTCTCAGTGGACGCGACGTCAGCCAACGCGCGGGTGTTTCTCCTCTTCCCAGAAGGGCAGGAGCCAAGGCTGGGATGGCACAGTCACCGCTGCATCTGCGGTGGGTTGCTTGAATGCGTTTTGTCTTCCACCTTGGAAGCATTTTGCGTGGACGCTGTTGGTAATGTCGCCTGTAGGCAAGATGTAGCATAGCTGGTTTTGTTAATAAATTTATACCCGAGGCAGAAATCCCTGTGGCTCAGTAATTGGAGTCTGAAAATCCAAGTTGGTCACTTCGGAGGGAGGCTT
>NW_010265849.1:912-1193 GCF_000690775.1 Eurypyga helias
GTTGGGCTTGTGAGTTAACTCCTTGGTTTACTATCTATCGCTTTGGGGCTGATGCTCGTTTTCATCATCCCACTTCAGTGGATCTGGATCCTGTTCTTCCCAGGGACAAACTTAGCTCAGTGTCTCCGTTCCCCCCATGCTGGTAGGGTGGGTGTCACTTAAGCCTGCCTGACATGGGAGCAGTCCCTTCTCCCCAGCTCAATGGGCAGGTGATGCCTATAAGTTGGGTAATCAGGGTAAATTTGAAATCCATGTGTAGAGAATTTCAATTTCTTGTGTTC
>NW_010265849.1:1234-3841 GCF_000690775.1 Eurypyga helias
TCGGACCGACCCAGCGAAGCCGATTCTGGGGATGTTCATCCTTTGAAGCACCGGGTTCTGCTGCTGAAGAGCTGTTGGGCTGACTGGAACCAGAGCCCTCGTGTGTGCACGTAGGTAAGAGCGTGTCGCTGTCTTCCAGCTTGGTGCCATCCTCTGCCGTAACTGGCGGAGCGGCTGCCAGACTCCTCAGGTTCCAAATCCACGGAGGCCGCGGTTTCCTGTGGGACCACGTGATGTAAACCAGGAGCAAGTTCTGTGTAACGAGACCTTTGTTCCGCTTCCCAGAAAAAGGGAAACCGGCGGCGCGGAGCGAGTGGAATCTGGACTTTCGCAGTGCAGGTTTTTGAGGGCTCCGTTGGTGGGAAATGGGGCAAAGCAAGCATTGTTTGTTCCGAAAAAGGTGTTGTTTATGCACTTTGCGTGGGTGAAAAGGGAACTGTTGCTGCCAGATACCTGGCCTTTCCCCCCTGGCAAGGCTGGTTTATCAAATTTCCTCTCTCATTAGCAGTGGTTTTCAGCTCGTTCCATCTTCGTGGTGGTTTAGGCTGGAAACAGGCTAAAAGCTCATTCCACAGTGCGCAGGACGGGGGCGGTAGCTATTTCCAGGCACTATATCACCACCTTCCCTCTTCCCTAAGACCTGGCAGCTCTCTCCTTCGTATTCACCAGCCAGAGACTGTTGTGGGGGCGCAGAGATCTCCGCTTTGACTCCGTGGCGGTAGGGTTTGCGGCTCTGTTGCGTTGCCAGCTGCCTCGGGCTGACCTGGCAGTTCTCCATCTTGGCCCTCTAAGCTGTCTTGAAAATATGTAAAGTAGCTGGATGGACTTTTTTGCTTGAACCGACCTCATGCTTGGAAACTCAAGTGCGCTCTTGCTTGAATCCAGCAATACCAACCTGTGGGTGATCTATTTCTCCTGTATTTTGGATTTGCAGGGTGTGCTGTCACACGAGCATCTAAAAATAACCCTTCTCAACACCAAAACTTACTTTTGAGCTAACCCATCACCTTTTTTAGGGCCTACTTCTCTTCCCTCCTTTATCCTTTCCATCCTGCTGTTCACTGCTTTCCCTGATGGTCAGCAAAATCCCTAACGACGAGCAGCGTGAGGAGAATCGAACCCGAGGGCTAGAAATCACTGCCCTGTGACTCGCTCGGCGCGGCGCTCGCGTTCGGTAGGACCTGGAAAGGACCTAGGCCTGCCCCTTCCCGCCTGTGGTGGGAAGCCAGGATGCTTCTGGCAGCTCAGCAGCAGCTCTTGGTGTGGATTTGAAGCATCTTTTGATTTAAAAGATGCTCTAACGCTGATCCCTGAAGTGGTGGGTCTGGTGAATTCCTTGTGTCGTTGGGTGGCTCTGTCTCACTCCTTCCGTGTTTTCCTCTCTGCTGTCAGCCTGTCTGGGGTATCGCTGACCGGATCAGCGGGTATCACATGCCTGTGTAAGGCTAAATAAATTCAAGAGCTCGTGTTTTAGCATCTCGCTGAAATAGCTCACAGTAAGCGTAATCTAGACTGCCTACCTTGGGTGTTCTTTCATCACACGTTCTCAAACCCCTTCATCACCACAAACCCTCAAGTACCACTGATGTAAGTAAATACACGCCCCTGGTTTCCGTATGGGAACATGCATTTATTTACTTGGCTCAGCGCGAGGGAGCTTTTGGAAAGAGGCCCAGTAATGGGGCTTGTTCCTGAGCTCTGCTGCGAAACAATACCATGGGCAATCTGTGCTACCTCGGTCACGCTGTTGGGACTGTAGGAGCTGAACGTAGGTGTGGGCAGGCAGCAGGGTCTGATTTAACCTTTTATTTAAACCTTTTCAACGTGGATTTCCTGTGGGGCCTTTTCTCTGAAGATTGTTGCTGAAAATGGGGATTATGATGAACGGTGCCAGCTTTTTTTGTGTGCCAGACAGTCTTCTAGGAAATCCACTTCCTGATGAGTGCACGTCAGTGTCTTCTAATACTGCAGCTCTTCTAGTCTCAGTAAAATACAGGGTCCTAGAATAGAATCACAGACTGGTTTGGGTGGGAAGGGACCTTAAAGCCCACCCAGTCCCACCCCCTGCCACGGGCAGGGACACCTTCCATAGCCCAGGTTGCTCCAAGCCTCATCCAGCCTGGCCTTGGACACTCCCAGGGGTTTCAGTTCTGACTCCTTAAGTGATTTCACACCTCTGGGTGAGCATGCATAGAACCTGAAGTGTTTTCCTTAGATTTCTGGACACGCTCAGGCATCAACATCAAAATCATTTGGTGAAAAAGTCATTCTTCCTCCGTCCCCTGTTCAGCTCATTCCGCTTTGTTTACCACACATATTCGATTTTATTAGTTTAGGTGTGGATCAGTGACACGCCGGATGATTGCCGTATGTATCTCCCCCGGGCTTTTGTTTTCAGCAGATTGCTGGTGACAAGCAAGTGCTATGGGTTGTGTAAAAGGGCTAAACCCCACTGCTGCTGGTGAGAGACAAGAGGCGGTGCTCTGCCTCCGGATTGCGGCCTTTGCTGGGCATTTTCACTTCTGATGTGTTACATGATTTTATGATTCCTTTCTCTCTTCCCTCCTGTTGCGCCGTGAAATGATAAGAATTACATTCACAGATTCA
>NW_010265850.1:0-23071 GCF_000690775.1 Eurypyga helias
CTCAGTCATGAGAACAGCAAGTGTTGATCAGAACCCACACTCATCTACCTGAATCCTTTGATGAACAAGTCCACTCAGAACCATATTAGGCGAGTGGAGAGTGGAGGCAAATGAATAGGTAAGTGCAGTCATTAGTCCAGCTACTAGTTCTGTCCTCCACCACAGCAGGAGGACTGAGGACAAAAAAGAAAGGACAGTAAGGTAGGTGTGACAGGAAGGCTCCTCTTCCACACTAGTTCCTCCACCCATGTCACACCTAAAGTCCTCTGGGGTCATTCCTGTACATCTTAGATGCTCATAAAGGATGACAACCCACACACATCAAGTAGTCTCAGAAGAGAGAGGACAGAGCTAACTTTATGCTGCGTGGTTCTGCCAGTGCCAGGCACTGAAGTGATGCAATGAGGGCAGTCAGAAACCTGAAATAAGAAGCTCTGAGATCCACAAGGACCAACCCCAAGGCAGCATTTGGACGCTTCAGAGATGGACGTAGTTGAAGCTACCTGACTGTAGCCTGTGCATCAAGAGCCGTTTCAACTCCTCCTCCCCCACTCAACTTCCTGATCACTGGATATATTAATATTTAAGTAAGATCTAATAGAAAAACTTGTTCTGCTGAGCTGTGCAACCTGGATGCTACACTCCCTGTCTTTGATCTCAGGCAGCCTGCAACCCTTCAGTTTGCTTAATGCTGCATTTAACCTACAGAATGGACACATCTCTATGCCTTTCTTCTATCTTTCAGTCACCACAAAGACTAATTTCTTGCAGAGTTCCATGAAGACCCTTCCTATAAGGGCTACAGCACTGGTTGTTAAGAGGAAGATGGGATGTATAGGTACCAGAATGTGGAGTGCAGGCTGCTTATGTGAACAGTACAAGTATCTGGCATGCTTCCCTGGGAATGACTGGGATTTCACATCCCTCTGGCAAGCATGATGTAGACAGTAGAACTGCATCCTGCCCATGGAGCTTGCTGAGAAATGTATTCTTGGTAGGAAAAGCTGTGGATCCAGGGAGAAGAGATGTGAAATGAAAGGAAGTGCCACAAAGGCTGCATTACTGCAGTTAGGAGACATTAGGCAGAAAGTCATAGACCTGAGAAGTAATTTTTACCTTACTGCCTTTTCAGAGGGGTCATTCCAAGCACTGGGACACTGCTCTGTGACTAGCAGCAATTGAACATCTTGCGTGGGTTTTGTTTTTGAGAGCAACAGTTATCCACAGAAGTGATTTAACACTGGAAGATAGAGGTGTTGGCACAGCTGAAAAACCAGGGACAGATTTGGGGAGGGAGCTGCAAAAGGCCATTCATATGTATTAGAATAATTTTCCTGGGAAGGATTTGATGAGATGTGAACTACATTATTTGCTAGTGTTGCAGCACAGAGCCTTGTCCAAAGCCCAGGAGAGTCAGAAAGAATCTTTCCATTAACTTCTCTGATTGTGAGATTGTGACAGATGTAGTCCCTTTTCCTTCCTCCTCAAATATTTTAAATCAAACAGAAAGAGTATTTAGGTTTGCCCTTTTACAGAGGAGGACATCACTCTCTCTTAGGTATGCTCATATAAATAGCCACACGGGAGTCTTTTCAGGTACCTGCAACAAATAAGATGGTCTGAGAGTAATAATGCTCCAGAGAAGAGGAAATGGGGCAAGACCTGCTAAATACCCAAGCCACACACACATGGGTGGCATGACAGAAGGAACAGGGACTGCAACAATTATATAAGCTGTTTGCAGCCAGCAATAAAAGTTGTCTTGAGATCTTCCACATGAGCCAAACCTTCCTGCAATCTTTCAATCTAGAAACAATTTCTTGCTGAAAGCCAACAGAAAACACCCCTGGCATATCCCAGACAGTGGGAATACTCTGGAGATGTGACTGTTGTGGAGAAGCCGAGGTGCCCTATGAGGAGAAACACTGCTGAAAGAAATGGGAAGGCAGCCCTGCAGACTCTTCCTTGTCTGTTTGTTCTGGGCAAGCAGAGCTTGAGACAAGACAATAAGAGACAACAGGCTAAGCCTTTTAGGATTTAAACGCCTTAAACAAAACCCTAATCAAATAGGTTTTCAGAGACGGGCAATATCTCCTGCTGGTGATGCTCCCACTTCCCCTACCCATGGTCTCCAAAAGCTACACATCTGGATGTCAAATGAGCTATTCATTACATACTCAAGGACCAATTTAGGAGAAGTTAACCATGACTTAGCCACTATCACCTTTATTCTCACACTTCTGTAAGCTGAGCTGGTAGGTTTCCATGAGAAGGTTGCAAGGGTTACTTAGAGCTTTGCAGAGCCTCTATGCCACTGCACTTCATGGAGGCCATGGCCAGTGGCCAGCTGTGCCTCTGCTGATAATGCCAGGAATAAAGTAGTGAACTTTTGTATTAGTACATTTTTGCATATTTTTAAAGTCAGCAAATTCATCTAGGCAGGCAAGAAAGGAAGACAATGAAAGAAGACCATACATTGAGTTGCAATATTTGGGTAGAGGTCCAACAAGAGGGGAAGGAAAGTTTACTGATTATGCCACATTCTTAATGGAGTACTGCTTCCAGCTCCTCGCCTCTGTTTACACTTCTATAGAATGTGATAGGATCAGCAATAATGAAATGGGGGAAGCCTAACATGCAGAATGTCCTTATAAAGATTTCATTCTTCACAGTGTCAAAAGCAACTAGTTGCATTACTTTCTGGAGGCCAATTTAATTGTTGTCAATACCAGTTGCAAATTGGCTTTAACATTTTAAATTGATGTTTTCTGTTAACTGCTCTGATTAATGGAAGAAAACATTGTGTTTCTGCCTTTCATCTGAAGACCTAATGCATTTTACAAACAATAATTGATCTAGCAAGACACACAGAGGCAGACAGGGAGAATCAAACCTGCTACAGAAACGATTTTACCCTTCCACAGCGCCCAGTAGAGCTGCAGGGTGGTACAGGATAGAACAGCTAGTTAGAGAGCAGGCTTAGTTGTTTTTTCCCAATAAAACATCTGAGCAGCTTAAAAATAAAATACCTTAACTGCAGGAAGAATTGTTTTGATTGTAAAATGCCACCATAGTGTCAAATTTGAGTTCTGGGAATTCTTCAACTTGCTGACCTGACCCTCAGCCCACTTCATCTCAAAGGGCATGTAGCCCCTAAGTTGTTGATAGTCAATCCCAGTTGGACATCAAATACCCAGAACATCAAAGCACATGCTGTCCTGTATGCTAGCTCAGAGGCAACCTCTCAAACTCATTCTCAAGGCTACAGTTACGTGAGACACAGCTCAGTGGTTATAAATTTAGGGTAATCCCTCTCAGCCCCAGTCCTGATTGCACTCTTATGTTTCATCCTATGTTGAATGACCTCCTCCTGAGCTGATTTTGCTGGGTTAATGAGTTAAACCAGGTGATGGAGGGATGTTACAACTAGAGTCAGCACACAGGGCAGTGGCCATAGCAGGAGAGGAAAATTGAGACCTTTGATTCAATGGCAGAAGCACCATTAGGCTGTCTCATTTGTCCATGAAACTGGAGCTTGAGAGGAAGAATGGGCAAGCTTGCAGATTCAATTCAAGAAACTAGTCAGGGCTCAAATCAAAACCTAAGCAAGAGCATGTCTCCTCTTGCCTTCTGCATCCTCAAGAGCCAGATGACTCACTGCCCTCCCATTACTGGGGCTGAGGCTGAGCTTTGTGTTGTCCCCTGGCCCCCTTGTTTCCCAGGTGCTCCCAGGTTGTTGTCATACCATCTTACTACTCACTAGTGCCTGGGCAGATAGTGAATGCTGAAGTGGCATGACAACAACTTCAGCTCAGACACACAGTGCTCTCCAGGGAAAAGGAAGGGATATCTCCAAGTCCTGCTCTTTCTCACAGCACTCCAAATTCTTCAGAATACCTGTTCCAGATATCTGCACTTATGGCCCACTGCTCCTGATCTTTTCGCAGATCTGGAGGAGGAGGATAGAGTGTAGAGTGATGGGAACCACGTGACTTAAACATGTCTCCTTCCTGTCACCCACGACAAGGACAGGCATCAACTGGCTTCCCCACTTAGGTGTTACGCTCCGAAACTGTTTCCATCTCTGCTTTAGTATGTTTTGAGAATAGTATTTCTTTGCCATTCCCAATCCAGCTGCACAGATTCAGGAACTGGGAAGCATCCAAATGTATCAGGCTGGACCTCCTACACACACATTCTCCATCCTCCAGTAATTCCTCACTGCTCCTGGTTAGTGTTACTGTGACACTCCTGCACCCACCAGTCCCACTTCCCAGGACCCCATAACCCCATCAGCCCCAGGACTTTCCTCTTAAACCCAGCAGTCATTGCACAAATTGAAGCCTGGTTCTGGGAAGAAAGCCCATGTGTTCCCACTCCTTTTTATGTGTGCGGCATGCGGGGGGCATGGGCATGGGTAGCTGCTGCTGCTGCTGCTGCACAGTGCGATCCAGGGCATCACTCAGCATGTTTCACCACATGCCCATAGCCACTCCGTCCCCTGCAATGGGCAGGTCCCTGGCTGGTTACAAACCTGCATCAGACTCCCAGTCACTCTCTCCACATTAATGCCTCATCTCCACCAGAGCACAGTGCAAGAGAAGCCCACTTCAGTTAATTTCCACGTTCTCTATTTCTTTTGTTGTGTTGTTTTCAGTAGGTTGAATTTCACTGTGAGGCTTTGTTTCAAAGTAAATCTATATGCTTAATCCTCTCTCCTGCTCACAACTTGCATTAGTCTCTCTTAAAAAAAAAAAAATATGGTTACCATAGTAACCTACAGTTTCTAGATACTGCTGTGGATGATAAGCGCTGCCATGCCTGGCCTTGTGGCTCTGGGACTGCACTCTGTTGAATGCATGCTAAATTCCCCCAAAACCCTTTTAGCAGGCACCTGATACTTATCCTGTAGCTGTGGATGCTACTACTCTGTTGTGACTATGTGGTCTGTGTGAGTATCAATATATTGTACTTATACGTGTGTATACACACGCACACACTCCACCTACCCATTTTTTCCCCACAGTCCAAATTTGTCACTTTTTATCTGTTTTCACATGAAACACTGACATCAGTTATGGGAGATATTTGGACATGGACTGTTGCAAATGTTGTTGCTTTCTATTATCCTGTAAGTTCATTGGTAAATATATTTGCAGTGGGGATATTTTGGTGTCTCATGTGTCTTGTTAGTGGGGCACAGTTTTCCCAAAGGCTCTTTTTCACAGATTACCCTAAAACTTTACAGCTCAGTAGAACACCCAGGAGACCAGAATAAATCAATAACTAGAGGCAGAAGTAGGTGCAGTCTCAGTCCCACTGAGGGAAGGAGGAGGCTGCGTGGCTCAGGAGAGCGCTGGGGATCACAGGCTGCACTTGCCAGTATTAGTGCCAGTATGTGTTAAATCCTCATGGCTGTTCAGATTGAACATCCCCATGGCACCAGGTCCTAACCTCAGACAGCAACAGAAGAGGGAGGATGTCCAAAACGGTAAGATTAAGAAAGGCTAAGTGAAGAAATATTTAGCAGTTAAAATACCTGTTTGGAATCAGGACAATTAAGCTCATTGTATCGTAGCTCATTCACCTGACTTTCCAATCCATCCCATCTCTTGGATTACAAGTACTTTGTGACAAACTCTTTGCTTTCCAGTGCAAGTGTAAAGGCTCTCACTTGCTTTTAGGGTACAGGATTGAAGGAGTCAGATCTGTGCCCATGCGATGATGCAGGAGGAAGCATCCCTGAGCATTCAGAGCAGGACTAAACCACATGTTGCAGAGCACATCGCCTCTGAGAGGTGCCGATGTGAAGGGAAATTGGTGGTCCTAGGGAAAAATTGGTCTCTCAGTACCTGGGAAAAGTGCATAAATTACTCTGGGACAGACATTTACAGGGCTTTAGACATTTATTTTTAAGTCAATGGAAGATGGTAACTCAAGCACCTTTTGAAGTTAGGCCCTCAGCCACACCGTGCTCTATTTCTCCTTTTGTAAAATGGAGACTGGTGATGCCACAGAGGGTGGGAGTTAAAGAGCATCAGCTGCTCTGGTACAACCAGCAGTGAATGAATACCTAAGATGTCTACCACAAAACAGGCTAACTTAGGCCCTAAATTAGTGAGAAGCCTAGACCCCTCACACCAAGGACGATAGCAGCTAGCATCCCCTCTGAGTTGCACTGCACTAGTTCAGGCCGCATTTACCTCTCCCCACTCTGTGGGACTGCTTCTCCCTTTTGGCAATGGTATTTTGGATGCCAGGACACTGAGTAACTTACCATCAAAATGTTCTGAGGCAGAAAAATCTGACATTTTCTGGCTGCTCAGAAAGCGCATTAACTCTTTTGGGAATTTCCTGTGTAGGAAAGCTGTGGGAAGCATCGGGGCTTACTGCAGTGGAGTTTTGCTTGAAGGAAAAAGCAGATGGATTGGCACTGAATTGCCTTATCTTCTACAGATCCTAGAGGTTTCAAAGCTGATCCTGTTTCTTTCTTTTCAAATGTCAGTGAACGGCAACAGGAGCATGGAGGAGAGGAAAACCCTGTGTCTGGAACTCCCTGGGTGTTTTCCAAGTGGTTTCCCTAATTCTTCACCCGCCTGCACCTTAACTAGTTTCTCACAACAGAGCACAGGGGCTGTAAAATGCTACTGCGGGGACTGGGGGATCATTTTACACCTGCTTTGTATTCCCCAGAACAGCTGTAAATGACAACACAAACTGTGAAGCAGCAGGGAATTTGAACGCCTTCGACATACATTTCTACACTGATCCTCGGTAAATTTATTCAAATAGTTGCTGGGGATTTTGGGGAGAAGATAGAGAACTCAATGAATGAATAAAGGAACCAGTTTGAAGCTGAGACCAGCTGGAGACTTGGGGGAAAGGAAGGAGCGGAAAGGGAGAAGGATGAACAGGTATATAAAACCGGGAGGTAATCTGAGAGCCGGCTGCACTGGCTCACCCTGGTCTTTAGAAAAGGGCCAGAGCCCATGCTGAGCCCGTAGCCCAGGGAGAGCAGGGCCAAGCGCAGTGATATCCTCCCCTATGCGATGATTAGGATGGAAGTACTCCCCATGCTGCTCTGCCTACATTTGGCTAGAGACGTTAGCTACAATTTCCATAAAGATTAAAGGCCTCTCCTGCATTTGTTCACATTCAGAACAAGCTCAGAATACGCCTCTGGGTGGAAGGCACTGCTGAAAACAGCACTTTGAATACGTACATCTCTGGAACATCCTGACTCAAATGGCTTATTAAAAGCCTTCCCCAGATATATCAGGCTCATCAGAACGCTAGCCTGTATTGTTTGCTGCATTCAAAGTGGAAATCCTGTCAATAAGCTGTTCTTCACACCTGCAGGTAAACCCATCCCTAGCACAGGTGAATAGCAGAAGATTTTTCACACTGGAAAATCATCTCACTTTACCCCTGTGGTCAGTGTTTTGCTGGCACATCTGGAGATGGTTTCAGGCCAGCATATTGGTGAGGTAATTTGACAATCTGAGAATTAAGAGGCCAAAAGAATATAAAACTAGGCCAGAGTCTTTTCTCTAGCAAGTACAAAAAAAGTTTGTCACTGCTCTTACAGCCTCCTGATACTGCAGGTAGTCAGAAGCAGCAAAATTCCAGGCACAGATTTTACGTACCTGCCTCACACTCAAGTAGGTGACAACTGGAGACCCTAGACTGTTGAAAGTATTGCACAGTGGAAGCAAGGACATCCCTGTCCTGAACACATTTGGAGAGATTCTACTCTCACACAGCTTCCCACATAAGTCTAATGGTCTTGAGTATCCCCTCTCTCACAGGTCGGCAATACTATCAAGTGAATTGCATGAATATGAGCCAGTGTGGAAGAGCCAGTATAAGACTGAGAGAATAAAGGAACAATTTAGACTACATAGCAGCCCAGAAAGCCAACCATATCCTGGGCTGCATCAGGGGAAGTGTGGCCAGCAGGTCAAGGGAGGGGATTCTCCCCCTCTGCTCTGCTCTTGTGAGACCTCACCTGGAGTGCTGCATCCAGCTGCGGAGCCCTCAACATAAGAAGGATATAGACCAGTTGGAGTGAGTCCAGAGGAGGGCCACGAAGATGATCAGAGGGCTGGAGCACCTCTGCTGTGATGAAAGGCTGAGAGAGCTGGGCTTGTTCAGCCTGGAGAAGAGGAGGCTCCAGGGAGATCGTATTGCAGCTTTCCAGTACCTGAAGGGGCTACAAGGAAGCTGGGGGGGACTTTTTACAAGGGCCTGTAGTGACAGAACAAGGGGTAATGGGTTTAAATTCAAAGTGGGGAGGTTTAGATGAGATATCAGGAAGAAGTTCTTCCCAGAGAGGGTGGGGAGGCACTGGGACAGGCTGCCCAGAGAAGCTGTGGATGCCCCATCCCTGGAAGTGTTCAAGGCCAGGCTGGATGAGGCTTGGAGCAACCTGGTCTAGTGGAAGGTGTCCCTGCCCATGGCAGGGGAATTGGAACTAGATGATCTTTAAGGTCCCTTCCAAACCAAAACATTCTATGATTCTATTATTCTGCATGCTGTCCTGGAGCATTATAGATGTGTACCAGATGTGAGTCTAGGACTTAAGCCTCCTTTACTTATAAGGATTTACCCAATGAAGCCCATGTCCCACCACTATGATAGCATAAGACTGATTTACACCAGCCAAAGATCTGTTTCAGATTCTTACTCGTAATCTTTTGTGGTTTGGTCTCAGCTTGGAAAACAATAATGAGAAGGCTCCTTGCCTCCTGACTGTTACTCCTGAGCTAGCTACCCCTCTAGCACCAATGCAGTCAGAAAACTCCCATCCAGCAATTTCTGTGGGGATGGAATCCTTCAGGTGCTCTGCTCAGCCACATTTTGGGATGAAAGCAAACCAACCCCCTGCACATGACTTTCAGAAGGTCTTCAAATAGTCAAGGACGGTATTGGAGGTAGTCATGTTAGTCAAGAATCTAGTCTTAATTTTTCCACTAATGCTAATGTCCGTCTCAGTATCACTGTCACAGGAACTGCCTTCATCTTTTCTGACACATCAGTTGACTGTGGATGTTGCAGTAGGATTGCCTCTGGCTCAAATTTTGTTCTTTTGTACCAAATGCTGCACTTTCCGCTAAGGGAGCATATTGCTGCATACGTATAACGTTTTCCAAGCTCGCAGGAACTACTGACCTTTCTTCCATCTATCCTCTTTCTTGTTGATGTTTGGTGGTCACCTACTGAACAAATGAATGACACTGACCTTCACAGGAGATGTCAGGACAGGTGACATGGCCAAGGAGAAAAGCTGGGGGGAGTATTGCTAGGCTTTTCCTTCCAACACCGCTAAAGGTGATGGAGACACCTTTACTGTGATGGAGACATCAAAAATGCCAATAGGTAGCTAGATGAGATGGATTTCCTGTAACCTCAGATTCATCATATTTTACCTGTTACTCACAACAGCAGTGAACTAACAAGAGGTCTGTGTGGGCTGGGGCAGCATTCCTGTCTACAGAGAGTGTTGTAGTTCATACTAATGGAACTAGTTCATACTAGGAACCAGATGATTTTTAAGGTCCCTTCCAACCCAAATCATTCTAATTAGGTGGTGCACAGATGGAAAGATGTGCTCTGACCCAAACAATCTGTAGGCACAGCTTTCAGCTTTTCCTACTTGCAAAGAGCCTGCTACCACCAAAACAGCAGCACTGTAGAAAAGCAATGAATAGAAATGTCAGTGGAAGTGAGGGTGAATGTAAGGAAAGAACTGTCCCCTGCTGGTCCAAAGGGGCATGAGCTTGATTCTCAGAGGAAAGCAAAAATGGAAATAATCTCTGAAGAAATGCTTTTCAGATACTTGGGACCCTCAAGCTTGGCAGAATACAGTGTGGGAGATGTATTCTGCTTCTGATAAATAGCTGACTCCCACAACAGCTGGGGAACATGCCCTTTGTAAAGTAGTAGGCTGAAGCCTTCTTGAAAACCAGCTGCCTTGTCTGAAGAATGACAATTTTCCTCATGTCTAGGATAGAGACCTGCTTCTCTTTTTCCCTAAACAAATATTATTTGCACCTGGGTTCTTCTGTCTCAGATCTCAACAGAGAAGTACAGGCTAAACCTAACACCAGGTGCTCCTGTCCCACTGCAGAGCAGAGAGCGCTCTGAAACCACCTGCTGTGAAGTGCCTGGGCAAATACACTGAGGACTTTGCCTTGGTCTTGAATTCTCCTTCAGGCATCTGTGACAGCTAGATACAGTGCCCATGTCTTGGTGGACTACCAGAGCAAGAAGTACGTTCCCACCCTGTGATCTCCTGCTGTGACCATTTGAGGGCTGTCTGAGTGCTTGCAGACAGGGTAGCAGTTGGCATGTGGGAACTGGGGTCCTATCCGTATTGCATCGGAAAACACCAGGCACCACCCAGCAAGTCATATGCCATGTGCATGCTCTCAGCAGCACCTGCAGATGCTGCTTTGTTTGTACTCTTCTGCCTCAGACACAAACCACCTCAATTTTTCATTGTCACCCACGATCATTTTGTTCACTGACACCAAACAAGCCTAATGGAAAAACGAAGACGTGGTATATTTAGCAAGACTTAAGGGCGCCCTTCTAATTTTGAGTTTGGAAACAAAAGTTCCAAGTAAAACAATTATAAAACACAATCTTGGCCTGTATGTAACAACTATAATAATTTCTGGTTGGTTAACCTCTCATATTCCAGAGTCCTGAGGCAAACCATGGCCAGCAGACCTGATATTTCAGATCCTGCTGCAAAACTCTACAGCTGTGGTCTTCTCAAGACAATTTGCAGCACCAGTGAGCAGTGCCTTTCCTGGATCCTGATACTACATGCTAGTGACTCTGTTTTTTCCCCCAGCTGTCCCTCATTCACCTCTTTTTATATTTTTCTTCCCTGTAACCTCCCAAAGGAAAGTATGGATGGTGACCCCTCTTCTACTTCCATACTGAGGCTTACCAGTTTTATTCTAGTTTAACATGCTATAACTTGTTCTTATTCTCCAACTTCTTCTTGTCTTCAAACATGACAGATTTTAGCATTCACTTATACAGTTTTCTGATTACTGCAATATTCTGAAGATTAGCTGAGTAAGAGAGTGTAGTTATGATAAAGCATTGCCCTGTTCTGCAAATGAAACAGTATAAAAAACATTAACCGTATGGCTGTTTTATGAGCTCATGATCTTTTGTAAGTGATTAGCTTTCTGTCTCATATGATATATGAGGACATGTTAATAACAGACACAACTGAGCCAGGAACAAGTTCTTTTGGGCAAGCTACAAGAGTGAGTTTTCCCTTCCCAGGTTTGGCAAGGGCTGGGTGTGACACTCGGTCCAAGTGGCTGCCCCGAGGCAGAAGTGATCAATTAATCCTCCAGCTGCCAATGGCTGTGGAAGGCTGTGCTGGAAGTAAAGTCACGCTCCTTCATAGCTGGGTTTGTGAACATCTTCTCTTAGTGAGTTCCTGCTGCCTGTGGCCTGCCTGTTTCAGCCCTGACAGAACTGTAATGGCTTTTCCCCTTCACATGATATGGGCAAGCATACAGACAAGCAGAGGCTGAATGAACAGACCATCATGCCTTTTCCTTCACAGACATTTTGCCTTGCTCATCTCATGTCCCAGTCTTCAGCAAGGACCAAGTAGACTCCTTCCTGGGTGCTGTCACTTTGTAGTGCAACCATTTGTTCCACACCCATGATACCCATGCTCTGGTCCCTGCATCCTTGGGTGCTTCCACTAATGTAGTGGTAAGACTTTAAATCATCCATTGGAGCCATTAGCTACTGCCAGACACCAGAGAAGAATACTGCAACTATCCATTCCCCTACAAGCCTTCCTATCTGCTTTTTCTCAGACTTGACCCTGCCTAAACATGACACCTAATTCAGACTTCCAGTATCCAGCTGGTCTCTTTTGCTGCAAGCAAATAATTTCTTCTGCATCTTCACTCAGGATTTGCCTGCCCTAACTGACCAATGGGAGTCAACGGGAAGAGACAGGGTGTCTTCAGAAACAAATTCATCTTATAGTAAGGCTTATGTCAGAGTTGTTCTCTGGTGGTGCCTATACCTGTTCACTGGCCATAAACCCTTATTTCTTGTGTTTCTACGCTGGGGCAGAATCACATATCCTCTCAAGCGCCAGTCCCAAGCCTTCGATATGCAAAAGCACCTTCTTCTTCCAGAAAACTCACCTCTAGCCCAACATTTTATTTTACAGGTATAACTCTCTGGCATAAAACTACAGGGTTCACTGGCTTCTGAGTGAAAATTGGAGAACGAAGAAATCCTTCTTAGTTCTCAGGAATATTATTTTGTTCTCAGCAGCAGGGGAAGCTTCCAGAGAACATGGTCACCTGGCCCTGTCTCCATAGGGTGATGTACATTGCAGCAAAAACCTTCTGTCACTGCAACGAGGCAACAGAAACCAGTCACTGCCCTCTGTCATGGGCCCTTTCCATGAAGAGCAGAGCACATCGAGCCCCGCAGGTTGTGGAGCAGTCTGAGCCAGCTTCTTTCAGAAGCTTCCCAGCAGGGATCATTAACTAAACCTCCTCTGATCGCTGGATGACACAGTTCAGGAAATGCCACCCAGAAACTTCTGTGTGAAGTTGAATAGCTTGTGACTGAATGAGGGCATATCTTTGAGGCACATATCCAGTTGCAACTGAGATGGTAAGTTACAGCAAGTCTACCACATCACACATAACAAAGGTGGTCAGCAACCATCGAGACCTTGTTCTGACAATTATCAATATATGAAGCATAAATACATTAAAACAAAATCTTTACCTAAGGGGCTGGCATCCTTCTTCCACTGGGGAAATCAAGGAAAAGAGCAGTCAAATGATTTGACCAAATTTACCTAGCCAGCAGAAGCTAGAAAAAAAAATTGTGTGTCCCAATTCTGAGACAAATGTTTCTGGAGGACCTCAGGCCAGTGTCTTTAAGCTCCTGGGATACCCTTTAGGTCACCTTCCACACTTTCTTTTCAGAACATGCCTATAGTTCACTTGAATTAATAAGGTGCCCCAGTTATGTGGATTTCTTTCTTCTCAGTTGTTGTGTGCAGAGAGCCCTATTATGCTTTACAGCATGTGTGTTTCGTTGGAAATACACATTCTGTGTGTAATACGAGCATTTTGGTATAAGCTGAATTTATACTTCACTGATTCTGAATTTTTAAAATGTCTAGAGAGAACAGCCACTCTGTTCAGCAAAAAAAAATAAAGAATCATCACCACTGATCCTTGCACTCCTCTGCTCTATCTGATTGCCTTTTAAAGCTATTTATTATCCTAATTTCAGGTTTACAAAATCCACTACTGTGAAGTGTGACTTTCTGCTGACTTCTAACCTACCACAGGCACAACCACCTCTGAAGAGAGAGAGCAGGAAAGCAGCACTTACCTGGGTTACTTTTAGAGGTGCGCACAGGAGTGTAATGGTTTTTGGAGGATGTCCTGACTGGGGTGTTTTCTTTGGGGGAGGTATCTATGGCCGAGATAGTCTCTCTTTCACAGTGTGCTATTGGAATTGGTCCCTGCTGCCTTAAGATGTCAGCCAGAGCCCTGCAGAGAGAGAAATAGGGGAAAAAACATATTTTCACACAGTAGCTAGAATGGCATTCAGTATTTTCACTTCCACAGTCACTGTGCGAATACAGCAGTAATTGGATTTCTACCATAAGGTTATGGTTTAACCCCAGTCACCAACTAAGCACCACACAGCCACTCACTCAACTCCCCCCTCCCGCAGTGGGATGGGGGAGAGAATCAGAGGAAAAAGATAAGAGACCAGCAAATATAAACAGAAAAAAAAGCAACAATTAAAAATAAAAATAAAAAAAAAGAAAAGGCTTAAAAGATCAGTTTCTTCTTGTGGGTCTGCTGCATGTATTTACAGGCTTGCCTGCTATTGTTTAGATTTCATATGCTTCCACTAATTCACTTCAGCCCCAGGTTATGTTCTCTCTCCATCACTTTCTTTGCTGTCAGTGTCAGTGCACATGAACTGTTCTCCATGGCATAAATCACGGTCTTCATAAAGAGTCACTACTGAACATGCCAGAGCCCTAAGACTTGGGCACCGTGATCTTCTAAAGGTTATACGAAAAATGCCCTGCCCAATCAAAACTTCTTTAAGATTGAATCAGTTTAGGAGTCCAGTCTCCACGCTCCTTAAAACCTTGGGTTTTTTGCAAAAAGCTCAATAGAGAGCAGTGGGTTTCTCAGAGGAGAAACAGCAATCCAAAAGGAAAGGATTAAACAATTTTCATGGGTTAATGTCAATGCAGCCATTAACCTACCTTTATCTTCTTGTCCATTAGGGATTTTTTTAATGGTACTGTGGTCTCCCTGCTGTTCCCCAAGAAAAAGAATTCTGCAGTTGCATCCAATGTTTTCCCCTTGGATGAGTGGATACTCAAAGATTTTTGTTTTCCTTTGTGAGTATCATGCACACAGTAGAACAATTCTAGCGTGAAATGGACCGATTTTCTTAGTGCAGCCACAAGCTATCTCGAGCCATAGCAAAAGAAAAAAGGGTGTGGCTTGTGTGGATTGTAAGGGACAGAGGCTTTTTAAAGATGATAGAGTCTGAAAGGTTCTTTTCTCTTGGCACAGGGAATATGCCTAATGTCACCTTGTGTACCAAGAAAGATGTAAGGAGGAGAAATTCCTTCATTGAATATTGATGAGAATGATGCTGGTGTTGCTCATATCTACAAGCATTCCTTAAATGCCATATTTCTGGTCTTTCATATGAGAAATAGTTTGGGACCTGAGTCCATTCCATTTTCCAAATCATTTCCTCTACAGACTGCTATTCTTGTGCATAATGAATTGCAAAACTAATGTGGTCTACAAAAGAAACTCTTGGAAGATCTGAGAGGCTCCAGGAGAGTACTACATCAGTTCACAACCACCTGTACAGAATAAGAATACTTTTAACCTTATTTGATTATTTATTGTTTCTACAGAGAGCAGGCATAGAGGCTATATCCTATCATATGACATGTATATGTGCACACATACCGATACATATGGAGTACAGGGGTTATCACATGCAGGGACAGAAGAGCACAGATCTTTTATTTTTGTGTGTGTGTGTGCTAAGATAGGCTCAGAAAGGAGGTGAAGGGGGCAGCAATAAGAAACACTTAACCCTGTCCCAAGTCAGGACTCCATTTTTTTTGCTCCTGTGACTATTCTTCGCTGAAGAAGAGGAACTAGTATTTGGAGTTCTCCAAAAGATGCTGAATTCTCACCAACTGACACTTATCTGTGGGTGCTCACCATCTTTTAGAATCATGCCTGAGATATCTTAAACTGGCCACCAACTTACAGGACATGTTTGAAACCCTGACCCTTTGACCAAGGTTTTACAGAATGAGTGGCAGAACAAGAGCCTAAAGCTGAGGCCTGAGGTCCCTGCCCTATGCGATACTGCCTGGTTCCCTCCTGCAGAGAGGATTCATTCATCCACCAGTAATCCTGATGGCTTTTCTAGGCAAATACCTCCCCATTGCATTACAGATACCGCTGTTTGAGGAGGATGTGGGACACTAATGAGGTCTGCCTATGTGGCACCAGCATCCAGCCCATCCTGTTGGCAACAACACATTTTCTAAAGACCGCAGGTCGGCAGAACTGAGCCCTCAGTACATATCTCCAACATACGTTAAGTATCAGATGACCATTTAATGGTATCTGCAGTTCAGAAATGCCAAGAGTCATTTTTCAATCCCAGAGATTGTACTAGGACCATTATTTACTAGCCCATAGTGGCTTGGGCTCATTTTGAACACTTGTCAAAGACACTCTTAGTGTCAAAAGTGCAATCACTCAGAGTACAGAGGAAGATGACAGCATGGATAACACTGAAACACTATATAACACTTAGCTTAACACAGCAGAGCATCTGGGCAGGAAAGGTTAGGAACTGGTGTACACTCAGAAGGGGCTGTGTGGGATAAGGTACACACAGGCAGTACAAGAAACTCAAAGATGAGAAAGGGAAGATGGAGATACTGGTGGGATGTAAATGGAAAAGTACAAACCAGTTCTTGTCGAAGCTGAGTTTGCCTAACCTGACAGAAAGGCTAAGAGGGGACCTACAACCCACTAATGGGGAGCTGCAAAGGAGGCACACCAAGGTTGTTCTTGGAGGTGTAACACAAAGAAGACAAAAGGCAATTATCACATATTGAAATAAGGGCAATTCCACTTGGTTATAAAAGAAAAAAAAAATGTCACAGCAGGATAGCAAACTGCTGAAACAGGGACCCAGAGAGGCTGACAGATCTCCATCCTTGGAGGTCTTCAAATTAAGCTGGATAAGGTCCTGAAAAACCTCCTCTACCATTGAAGTTGGCCTTGCTTTAAACAGATGGCAGGACAAGGGACTCAAATGTCTCTTCTAACCTAAATTCTGCTATGACTCTGTGTCTAGGATTGCCTTAACACTGCAGATCACCTTGTTTCTCCTAACACTGTTGTCCTTTCTCATATTATTATTACTCTCTGAATAGGGTTTGATGCGGTCCTAAGAACAAAGCTTCCCTACCTCCTGGATGGACAGTTTACCACTATTCACTAAAAATAATTGAGGCAGCTGAAGTGAATATACTCTGGAACAATCAGAGAAGTGCCTCATCCTCTCATCTCATCCTCTGAGAGCCAAATCCTGAGCTTACTGTACTTTTGAGGACAAAACCATGTGTCCAGGATAATATTTCAGTTTGTGAACAGTTTTTCATAAAATTATGCTTAGTTGTCCCTTGGTTCCAGCCAGAGCCTGAACTCACTGATCCTTATCACAAACAAAAATACAACTCAGGAGATGAGAACAAATTTAATCCCTTCCGTGTATTTCATCCTGAAGGAACAGTAATAAAGCTACTTTCTGGGTTAGTTGTTGGCCACAACATAACAAGGAAATGATTTCTCATCGGGTGCCAGCCACATGGAAGTGAGGACACTGTTACTCTCAGACGAACTGAAGAAATCACAGGTGATACTCAGGAAAGTGATGTCTGCTGAATCAGACTATACATGAGATAAACTGAGCATAACTATCAAAAGCAGACCTGGCTCAGAATCATATGGGACTAAAACAATGCTCAGCAATGCTGAAGGTGTAATCTTCTTATGCCCTAAACACACCAAACTCTGTGTCCTCAGCATTCACTCTTTGTCCTCTTCTTTAATGTCTACAGAGAGAAAAAAACCTGTTCAGCACCAGCAGAACAAAACATTATAGGTGGAGGAGAAAGTCAAACTTGGATCAAACTGGTTAGTTCCTTGCCAATTCAATCACATTGTTGTGTGTGATCCAGTTTATTTCCATAAAGTACAGAGGGCTGAGTCCCATGCTGGTGGAAGGTCAGTCACACTTAACTGAGGATTTGGTTGGTGTAAGTCTCTTGAGTACAGCTGTCTAATTGTCCACTACAAAAGCTTCAATAATAACAGAGTAATAGACTCACTTGAAATATTTGGGTCCTGTGTGTGCAGCCATTTGGGTACAATTAGCCTCACTGATGTCAACAGCATCCTAATCACCTGCACAAGGCTATGAGACACTTCAGAAATCTTTCTATGACGACACGTCTCTTATCTCAGGAAAACAAACCTCACTCACTGGAACGTGCTACCTGTGGCAGTGGATGGAGTAGCCAGAGTTGCGTAACTGTACAATCATATCCTGAGATAATGATTTATGACAGCTTTTTCATTAACATCATTTACGTGAGAACACTAAAGCTTCTTTCCACGTAAACCCAGAATAGGCACAGTGATATCAGAGATGTTGTTCCAGGGCAGGGTAGCAAGGCTGGGCATCAGCTGGGGCCGTGAAGTTGAAAGATGAAATCAACAGGCTTTGTTAAAGAGAAGAGAGAGGGAAGAAAAGGCAAACTGGGAGAGGGGCAATGGCAGGGAATGACAGAAAACCAAAACAGAGCAAGGAGAAAGTGAGCAGAGTAGCACAAAACAGACGAAACAGACAGGCATGAATCATGGCAAAGACCAGGCAGGATGTGAATTCCAGCAGATATGTGAGAGTATTCATCACTCTGTCCTAGAATGGAGATGTGGGAAGGGAGAGAGGAGCTAATTTGTGCAATAGGGAAGTAAATCATCAGTAACAATTTCTCAGCCTTGAGGGAGGTGATTCTTCTTCACTGTATAGCACTAGTGAGACGCATTCAAAGCACTGCATCCAGTGCTGGGCTCCTCATGGAGTAGGTCCAGCGAGGGGTCACTAATGTGCTTGAGGGTTTAAAGCATCTCATATATAGGGGGAGAGGCTGAGACAGCTGGGACCATTCAGCCTAGAGAACAAAACGCACAGGGGGATCTTAAGAACATGTATCAATAACTGATACGAAGGTGCAAAGATGTAACAATATGTATGAAAAACTGACAGGGAGCCAGGCCCTTCTCAGTGATGTTCAGTGTCAGGACAAGAGGCAATGGGCACAAAGTGAAATGCAAGAAATGCCACTTAGGGCAAGAAGAAACTTTTTTTACACTGAGTGTTCAACAGTGAAACAGCGTCACAGCAGGTCACAGAGTCTCCATCATGGGTGACATTTAAAAACCAGCTGGCCCCAATCCTGGACAACCTGCTCTAGCTCTTGCTTGGCATCTGGACTGGTTGACCTCCAGAGGTGCCTCGAACCTCAGCAACTCTGTGACTCTTCAGATTTTGTGTAGCCAAACTAGATTATCACACTGGAGGGTCCAGCCCCAAGCACTATAAAGAAATAGGTTCAAAACACAGCAGAGAGAACCCCCAGTAGGGACCTGATCCAGATCCTCCTAGACCCAGACTAAAGCAGTGACTTCTGTGGGATTTCTTCAAGCTTGGCAATGTCATTGACAGCATACCCAGGCTGAGAGAGCTCCAGGTTCCATTTTATAAATGGCTTTTCCTACAGTAACTTTGACACTGTGAAACACTCCCACCTTCCACAGCCACTACCAGTTCCTTAGCTTCTTGATCTCAGCAATTCCAGCATGGTGATTTGCTTGTCTCCTGCATCCATGGGGAGAAATTTCTTGCTCTTAAGTTCTCTGCGGACTGATAGAGGGAGGATTTGCTTGATATCACTGAGAAAGCTTGAGACAGGATTGGGACCAGAGTCCACAGCTTCCCTGTCTAGTGACCCCTTTACTGGTGAAGGAAGATCCCTCTGATTAAACATGTCCCAGGTATCCCTGGTTATTTGTCAGTTTTTTTCAGGACCTATCTGTGGAAATGCAGAACTCATGTCATTGCCCAGGGCTGGAAAGGACTTTATGGCCTGTATTTGATGGGGATATCTCCACTCCACACATGACCCTCTCCTTTTGGACGGAGAGAAAACAACACAGATCCTGGGGAGACAGGGAGAAGCAAAGAGCTGAAACAGAGACGAATGTCTGGTTTAAGAAACAGTTTTGCGACACATTGGCATTTGCTTCTGCAATGAGCTCTAAGACACATCAGAGAGTGTGATAGGAGGGAGTATGGTTCAGAAGTAACAGTCACCTGCAGAGGCTGAAGGGACCTTGTAGCCAAAGACAACATGAAGTTGCAGGGGCTGTGAAGGACCAGCTCACTTAAGCACACCCTGCCCGCTTACCAACCTGGCTGAGAAGCTTAACGTGTTGTCTTAATTACCAACGAGGTAACAGCAGGCTGGAAGAGTGCCTTCCCTCACAACAGTCTTTTTTGAAACTAGTGCTCTATTCTCTTAATATCCACAGATTTTCAACACTAGCTGCTACTACAAGCGTGGGCACAGATATCCCTTCTACTGAAGACAAGGGAAGCTGCGGTGACAGCTCCAACAGGCTGGAATGGGGCCTGTGAGAAGTAAGATTAGAGTAGAGAGGTCTGTGGATGCTGGATAGGAAAAGCTGATGGGAAGAGCTGACTGTTTCCAGTAGTGCAGTTTTTACCCATGCAAAACTTCAGTCAATTGCCTTCTGAAAACCCCCTCTCTTGGACAACGCACATACGGGGTGTTAGAAAACAGAATTGCCTGTTCCAAGTCCCTATGTATTTGAGAAAGAATGGAAAAAGAATGACCAAATGGATCTGGCAGAGCACAACAAAAAGAGCAGTGTCTGGCTGAGCTAAAAGCCTGCTTAAAAGCATAGCTGTGATGAAGTTTGTGGCACAACTCCAATCGACTTCAGCACAGTCAGGATTTCACAACAAGTCCTTAATAAAAAAGAGTGAGGTTAAAGACTCCCCTATGCTCTCTTACTAACCTGGAAAGAAAGAAGCAGTTACTCTCAGAGGCGATTTATCCAGCATGGAGCCAGCTCACCTGGAAGGGACAGGTCTCTCCAAGGGAGAAAAATTTCAGTCACCAGCAAGGTGCGCAGAGCACAGCCATGCATTATTCATAGTTTGGTTTGGCGTTTGTCCCCAGACCTGCTATGCGCCTTGTGAAGTTTCAAACACTGACCACACAGAGCCACGTGCTGCCCTTGACTGAGCTGGGTCTGTGGTATTCTGTGAGACAGGCTCCCACACTGCAGTTTCTGCCAGCTGAGGCTACTTGCGCCCATTAGTCCCTCATGCTGGCTGTGAAACAGCAGACAGAAAGGCAAGTGTACACTGCCTTTCATCAGCTCTCCCCACCTCTGCTGCCTCCTTGGCATCACCCCCAGGGCATGTGGCTTGCCACACTCTGACAATGCTCTGATCTTACTAGCAGAAGGATGGGGCTTTAATTGATTATGCAAACACCACGGCAAACTGATACATGGAGGGAAACATAGGGATGCTGCTGCCAGCAAACTCCTCTGGGAAGTAGCCTCCTTCACATGGAAGCAACTCTGCCAAAGTAGATCTTGTTTCTGAAAGTGCAGGGACTCAGCAGTGTACTAGAGATGCACCAGTCCCAGTACAGCAAAAGAGATAACTGGTCTCTGCAGCTGTCAGAAAAAAAAAGCAGCTGGTGCTTCAGGGAAGCATTTCTGGGGAGGAACACCGGAAATGGTTTTCAACAGTAACCTGAGTAGGCATGTGGTGGGCACATATATACGTGTGTGTGTGTGCAAGAATAGGTGAATGCATCCATAGAGCTAAGAAGGGAAAAAAGACTAAGCATTAGGGCACCCTTCCAAGAGCGAAGCATTTGTGCACCTGCACCCAGCATGATGAAATATTCTTTCTTAAACATAAATACTACAAGGAAAAGTCACGTCTTCTGAAAAATCTTTATGCCAAATACAAGAACTATTTGTGAACCTCCTGGAATTCAGTCTGGCTTTAATGACAAACTTCACTGACAGCTTCATTAGGGACATACTAAGGATCATATCGTTACCCCAGATTATGGCAGCAGAATAAGAATGGCTGTTTTCCTGACATTCTTCTTGGTGAACTCAAAACTAACACATAGGTGACACAGTTATATCACAGATACATGCATTCATAAAATGGGTGTGTATGTGGAAAATACATTTCAGCTGAAATTGAAGTAGTATAGGCATTACACTTATAAATCAACAAGAAAACAACTGTTGCTGTGAGCTCATCATCTCTCCTGTCTTTACAAGGTGAAGTAGGAATCAGTACCTGGAAAGTAAAGCTCTTGTCTTTGGACAGGTTCTTTAGGATATATCAAGAGTAGTAAATACCAGCAGTGCTTAGACTGCACATTTTATGTATACTTTAACACTAATTTACACTAATTTACAAATTGAATACATCTCCTACAAACTGCTGTGATGTGAGCAAGGAATTTATTACAGTCACTAAATTCACAATGGATAATAGTTTGAACAGTGATACAGCAGGTCCAGAGGGAAACTGTTACATAAAGATTTTGTAATTAGAAAGTTAAAATAAATCTGTCCAACTGACATTCCTTCACAGAGAGCTGTTGTACTGAGCAGAAAGTGGCCAGGGCAGCAAGGGTCAAGATCTGCCTCTAAACCACTATTAGGCTACTCAGAGAAAGGGAGTGGTAGGAAGAAGCTGGTGACTCCAGGAGCCGTGTCCGCCAACACGAGGGAGGGTGCAGCCCATGAGGCCCAGGGCAGGCTGCCACCTGCCCTGCTGTTGGGCTGCTCCTCACTGCTCCGGCCCTCACCCACCCACCACGGGCCCCTAGACCCTGAGAGATGCACCCAGAATAGAAAGCTTGGGTCTGAGCAGAACTGGAAACAGTGCTGTTGTACAGAAAAGGAACTAAGCACTAGTCTGGATCATGGAAAGAAGGCAAAAGAAAAATAACAGGTCTTGCTAGGTATTTCACAGGTGTGAAAGTCTGCAGGAATTATGCTAAGAGCTCAGCTGGTACAGTTTTTTAGTCTGTTATTTTTTGAGCTTGCGTATCTGCATGCACAAAGCCAGGAAAAGCGCTTGGCGGGTATGCAGCGCTTCGAAAAATGCATGAGTGCACACAGGAGTTTCTTGCACGAGGTCCCTATTTTGCAACAAGTCCTATGTTGTAAGCACAGTTAAGGGACTTTAAACCTATTGAAGAAAACTGTACTTTCACTGAAGAGCCCTGTCATTTCGACAAGGGATGTTGGGGCAAGAGCTGAACGATTTGTTGTGAAAGAATTCCAGGCTTATCTGCCTGGGTAATGAAACATTTGAGACCTCCATGCAATACAGCGTACACAGACCTAAGGAACTACAGATTGCCCATGTGCATAGGGGCAAAGGCAAGCAAAAAAGCACCATGATCTCATTTTCCTGATAAGGTTCAGATCTTCTTATGCAAAAGAGTAGTTTTAAAAGGCATCTGATCTCCAAAGACACATACATCAACTGTTAGTTAAGGACATAAAAGATTACAAGACTAAAAGAAATAGAAGTTCAGATCTAGACTGGATTCCCTTGGCACCTTATGATGGAGGGTTACTAATAGAAAAAGATAATTAGAAAGCAGAAAAATATCAAATAAATGGGAATTAGAAACACTGAAATAATTTGGTGAAGGCAGCATGGTTTCTGAGAGTAACTTCTCTTACAGGGAGAAGTTCAAAAAGAAAGGAGAAGACTGAGAAACGGCCAGTGAAGTCTGTAGCCAGGCAGGCTCTGTGCTGTTGCC
>NW_010265850.1:23128-27668 GCF_000690775.1 Eurypyga helias
GGGGGGGGAGGGGAGGGGATGGGTGGGACAACATGACACCAAAACAAACCCAACAAACAAAAAAACACCACCACCACACAAAAACCCAAAACACCCTGTTACTAAACTGGGCAAACTGTGTCTAGAGCTTCAGACTGAAGCTTTCCCAGTACATGTAAGTGAAGCAAAAGGAACAGTATTTTGTACAGGTACGTGCATAGAAATATACATCCTGCCTTGATTTACCTAGCTGGGAATAGGCAATACATCAGTGCAAACAGGACAAGATTCAGGTCTTCTCCCTGCATAGGAGTTACCCCAACTACAGAACTAGTCATGAGTAACTTCTCTGAGGACACAAGATTGTGCCTTTTTCTGTTTTACCTTAATCAAGTCTGACACGTGCTTGGGGACCTATATTCTGTGCCTATGAGAAGGACAGGGCACATTAGAGTAGAGAGTCACAAACCATCAGGAATAAACACTACAAAGCAGGGCAAAGAGCAGATGAAAGGCACGTGAGTGACTGGGATGAATGAGAGAGAGTGGAGTAAAAAAAGCAGAGAATAAGAACAGATCAGTGGAAAGAAAGAAATCAGTGACAGCATCCAAGAAAAAAATATGCCTTATAGTCCTTACAGTCAGGTGTGTGTACAGAGCACTCTCTTCCTGCCCTAGGGAGGTATGAAGTTTGATTGTTTGGCTCAAGCAATACAAACCAGCGGAGAACAGAACTGAATGAGCCAGCTGTGATCACAATTTGAAAAACTAAGTCTAGAGATAGGTAGTTTACACAGACTCCACTATTAGCAAAGAGGGCGGAAAGTAGCAGCCCTCCAGTGACCCCTCTATCAACCACAGGGCCCAAGAATTGTGGTGAGATGCAGCCTGCAGGAAGAGAAAACCTCCTGTATTTTAAGTTAGCATCACACAAAACAGTGCATGCAGCCTTCCTGGATGTGTGGACAAACATATCAGTTGCCTCTGATTCCTGTTGAAATTCAGAGCAGCAGAGTAAAAATGGCAAGAAGTTGATCAATTTAACTGTGGTCTCTACATGGGAAAAGGGTGTTCATTTATCACAGAATCACAGAATCACAGAATGGTTTGTGTGGGAAAGGACGTTAAAGACCATCTAGTTCCAACACCCCTGCCATGGGCAGGAACACCTTGCACTAGACCAGGTTGTTCAAAGCCACATCCAGCCTGGCCTTGAACACTTCCAGGGATGGGGCATCTACAGCTTCTCTGGGCAACCTGTGCCAGTGCCTCACCACCCTCTCCAGGAAGAACTTCTTCCTAATATCTAATCTAAATCTCCCAGCTTTCAGTTTAAATGCATTACCCCTTGTCCTATTTATAAAAACAGTCACTCAGAGCAGAGGATGCAAAGGCAGAGACCAAAGGAACCATCTTCATAGCAACAAAGATGCCCTAGGTAGTAGGGTAATGGGAGGTAATCTGAGCAGAAGATGTTTATTCCCCATCTCCCTTTCAAAAGTCAAAACACTCATCGGACACACTCCATGCAAGGACAGAATCAGAGACAGACTTTTAGCAGGATACAGAGCTAGTCTGCTGGGAGAAATCTTAGTGCTGCCTCTCACCAGCTCCATGAGAGCAGCTGGGCTTCCACCACTGCACCAGCACCATCACTACCACTGTCTCTCTCTGGCTTGCAAGCAAAGGACTGGGCTGCCTGAGCAGCAAGCAACTCATAACACTTCAAACCCTAGCTGCAAACCATAAATAGTTTCCAGTTTGTGCATTCTTAACTCAGCAGAGAGTGCAATGGTTACTGTTGCTGCAGGCTAAACCGGGGTCACAGAGTGATACTACTAGCACTGAATTATTTATCTACTGTAGCATGGGGATTTAGGGTCATGTCTATGGAAAGAAAATATTCTGGGTCACCCCTCCTTGTTACAGAAAAAACATTCCCAGCTTTGAAAACAAACATCTGATATTCCTTGTTCACCGTCAAAGATTCCCTAACTCATTCCCACACTGAAAGTAAAGCAAATTCTCTGCCCGCTTAAGAAATGCTTGGGAAAAAAACCCTGACAAACTGATGAAAGCAAACCATCCTCCAAATGCAGTCAGAGAGCAACAGCAGGCAAAACGTTGCTGGGTATAACTGTCAGAAATCAGCCCCAGTTTCTACCTGGAGCACAGCATGCATTAGTTCTGACTGTGTAACTCCAAAGCAAGATCCACACAAGAGGTAGTCATATATGGTCAGGCTGAAAGATCCTATAATCATTAAAAAATCAGCTAAGTTTAAAGCATTACAAGTGTTTCAGTAAAATATGAATATTTTTAGCTCCTGTTTTTCAAAGCACTTCCACTTACTGCTCTTAGAAATGAACTTAAGTATCAGTTACTGGCACTGCTCAGCCCAGAATCACAGCAGTGCCTCTGCTTTAAAGGTGCATGGTAGTGCCTGAAAACAAGACCGGATTTTCAGCTCTGAAATGCACACGCATATCTCAGTGCACAGACAGCCTTTCATTTCACATGAGAGTGACAGTTCTCCTCTGAATTTGTAAACCTTCCTTTTTATCAGAAGACACTCAATGATCCCTGCCTCCATCAAAATGTTCTTTCTAACTGAGTTAATAAGGATTTTCTGTAAAAAGCTGGATGATAAATTAGCAGAGAAATCACACACTCTTGCTAACTGACCATTTACGATGAAATAAAATTTCAAGTGTGATCTTGTTTATGGTGAAGTGCGGAGAAGTCTTGCTTAATCTTCCCTGGGTGTTGGATATCGCTCATGATGGGCTATTTCTAGCCCACTGTAATAATTCCTGTTTATACTGTTGTTCTCATCCCAGAGGTTTTGGTGGGATGCACGCCGAGATTTAATGCATTTGTTGTCACTACAGTGAGTTACTCTGGATGTTATACTTAACTCCAATTGACACAAACAGATAGGAATATCTGACTACATTCTGATTTTCTCCTTTTCAGCAGCAGTTCTCAGAGGCAAAGACAAACCATTCCACTTCTCATATTTACATTCTGCTTAGAGCACTGACAGCATTTTTTCTCAGACCGATGCAGACCCTGCCTGCTGGAGATGCACTTCATAATGTTTAAACCATTAGGCAGTGTTGATCAAGTTCAGGTAACACAGCTCTGAAAGGTATAATCTTTTACCAGTTACCATATTATAGAAGTCAATCAACTCCTTAAAATGTTCTGAAAGTCAGGCTTTCCAAGCACTCAATCTGCCATTCATACTTCTACACACAGGTGAATCATTTTACCAGAACTCATATAAATAAAGAAAAGCAAGCATTAAAGAAATGAAAACATGAGGAACAATGCAGACAAGTCTGGCAACACTGTCTCTGATTTCAAAGGGTGTGGGATCCAACCCTGTAGCACACTGGGGCTAGAACAAAAGTAACATATGGGCATCCAAGTCAGAGTACCAAATTTGGTGTGAAGATAAGGCCTAGACCAAGTTGCTTTGAAGCCAAAGGACCTGGACAGTTGGGAAACTAGCCCCTAGTTAAGAAAATATTTAAAAGAGCCTATTTTCTGACTAAGCTACTTTCAGGACCCTTTACTATATAGATATAAGTGACCTAAAAGATATTCAAAGTTTTTAACACTGTGAAGCTATTTTCTGTCAAAGGCAGGGACCTGGGACTGGTGGGTTTATGGTGGAACACATGGGCCAGACTCTCAACAAGTGTAAACCACCATTACTTTTTGTCCACACTGAGGACACAGTAATTCACACTAGCCAGCAATCCTGTGTGTGTAGTCTTATAAAAGGAGGAGTCTAAATAAACACATCTCCCCAAATAAATAAACACTGCGTCACTTTTTTTTTTTTGGCAAAAAGATAAAATTTCTTCCCTCAGACTCTGTTGACTGTGTTTGAAGTTAAAAATATGATCAATTATTTTAATTGTCTTGATTAGAATTTCGTAATTCACATATATTTCTGAAGCATTATCTGAAACATAAGGGCTTTCCCCACTCATGCTCCTAACTGTTCTTATAAAGAAGCTCCTTACCAATATTTGTGTTCAAACATAGGAACCTCTTGGATTTGTACCACACAAGAAGTACACATCATTTGGAGGGACTCTTTCACCAAAAAACAAACCTGAACAGAGAGAGTACACGCATTTGTCCAAAAGGATAATTGTTACAAAGTCCAAGCTTTTGCTTTGAAACAGGATCTTCTCTGACACATCAAGAGTATTTCCACTTATTAAAGCTCTTAAAACAGCAGTGTGTAAAACCACTGAGAAAAGGATATCCAACTACATCCCTAGCAGCCAGCCAGGAAGGACAGACTGCAAGCCTGAGTTATCTGGATTTAGAGCAGAGAAGGAAAAGGAAAGAAAAAGAACGCTCTCTGAAACCACTGCTTCCCCCAATGCCCCTCGGCCACCCCACCCGCCGGGTGGACGCAGCGCAGTTTCCTCGCACTTGTTCAACACGCCTGTGGTGGGGCCAGGCAGGGCAGGACCCGCGGGGTCGGGAGCGCCTCTGTCGCCCTTGGGGCCGCGGGGCGGCCGGGGCTCAGGAGGCG
>NW_010265851.1:0-5679 GCF_000690775.1 Eurypyga helias
AAACTATTCTATGATTCTATGATAGTTGTAGCTGTATTCCAAAAGGAGGTAGCCGAAACAAGGACTATATAGTTTGGGGTTTTTTTAACCAAGATTACATCTGATATATATTTAGATACGGTTATAGTTCAGGGTTTTTTTAATTAAGCTAGTTTCTCTAAATTCCTTCTGATGTAATGAGCTAAATATCTCATGGGAATATTAATTACTTCCTACATCACATTTGCAGTGTTTTTATTAAGATATAGAAGGAAGGAAAAAAAACCAAAAAACACCACCCAACAACCCAAGACTCACAGCAAGTATGGTTTACAGGCAATCGAGCTCAGGAGTATTCAGTTAGGTTAAAGATAGTACTTCCTTTGAATATAAGTCAACTTGCATGTGAAATACTGCATTTTACATCAGGGAGGGATAGTTTTTTTGAGTTAATTTGTATTCCTCTTAACATATAGTTTACTGTAAACTTCAGGGTTTAAAGTTTTATTACTTAAAACTCAGAGAGTCCCATCTCAGCTTTGAGAGGTGATGGAACATGACAAGTACACAGCATGCACAGACAGCTTAAATAAAGCAAACTAATAAAAACACCCAGAATGTTACAATAAAAGTCTGCTATACCATATCAAGTCACTATAGGCATCTAAATTGAAAGTACTAACTAGGTTTTTTTTAAACTTACTACAAACTGATTAAACTTCACAATAAAAAAGTCAGTTAACTGAAGAGCACAAGTTTTTTTCATTTTGAACCTTGAATATTAATTATTTCCCTAGACAATCTTAGTACTTCTCTTTCTTTACTCATTTTCCTAGTATAGCTCTATTTTCATAAGCCATTAAGCCACTTTCTTCATTTACGTGAGTTTTTGAGACAGACCATTCATCTTGAACAGTGACAAGCAAGAAGTCTACCTAGCAGCACAGTTTGGAGGACTACCAATAGTATGTTAGCTACAAGTATAACTGTGGTTTTTTCCTGTACAAGACTTACAGACTAACGTATTCTTACATACAACCACAGCATAATTTCCTCTGTCCTCAGAGCTAACTATACCTTTCAGGCAGAAGTAGATGAGCCATATCTTTTATTAGCAGGAGCACACATATCAGCTGCAAAACCTCAGAATCAGGCTTTTGATTTTCAGCATCCAGAAGAAAAGAGCAAACTTACAAACAAACAGAAAACCCCACACTACAATAAACAAAACCCTCTAACCTCCTTAAATCAGGTAACTATTTTATTTCTAATAACTTACCTTTTGAAATTAGTAACTCCATATCCAGTTTCTGTCACTCTTTGCTTTTATTCTCATCAATCAGATTAAGTTAACTATTTGAAGTGAGGTGGGTTGGTTTTTTTTTTTTTTTCCACAATACCACTTCAAAGAGAAGCAATAAAACAAGGTGGCTGTTATGCTTATCTTCTGTTTAGATGCCTCTATACTGAATGAGTAACAGATTAAAATATACCTGTAAAACATACAGTGCGTGCTTTTGTTGTGATGGGAAAAAGAGGTTCTATTTTCATTGCTGTAATATTCTTGTATAACTATGTTAATGGTTTAAAGTACTTCAATTTTAAAGAACTTTTAAAGCCTTGATATTTTTATGAGCTCTACCACTGCTGCAGAATTCATATTGCACTTTTCTAGTTTACTATCCAATGGTGCACGAGAATACAAGTAAAACTGAAATGAAAGAACAACCTAATTCTGCTCTTTGTCCCCTCCCAGTGGTTGTTACCCCACGGCAGGGAAAGCTGAACTTCGTGTGAAGTCAGTGTCCAAGAGCTGTAGCTTACAGCCTGTCATACTAAGGTTAACCAGCACTTAATATACAAACTATTAGGCTAGGAGACAGTTATTTGTGGCTCAGTAGCCGTTTCCCCAAGTTTGAGACAAATAATCAGGATGGAATTATTTCTGCTGAGCGGAGTCTGCCCATGCTTATGAGTTAACTAGGTGGTTTGACTGACATCTCTAGAGTCATTAATCTCAGGGGCTTTCAGTGAAGCAGGTGTTGCTAGTGAGTCACGTGTCTGAGGTGAGGAAAGGGCTTCCTCTTTCTGGGTTTTAAGGTGGTAAGCTAAGAGATTTTTTTTTTAGTTCTCTTCTGAGAAATAGCAGGACACAAACTTTTGTCTTTTGTAGACACTGCTATGTATGTAAATGATGTAGAGTGAAAAAAAGGAAGGGTGTTGTCTTTTTTTTTCTGATCGGAATTCAGGTGGAGTGCAAGTTCCTCTTTTGTTTCTGGTGGATGTGATTCACTTCCTTATTCTACCTTCTACTAAGAACACTATTTTACCACTGTGGTAGACTGGGAGAAGAAAGATGTGTGAAGCTGTTCTCAAAAGGTGGGAAAAACAAAAGCCCTTACTACAGGTATGAAACCCAAAGTATTTCAATAGAAATATAGTTCTTGAAGAGCTTTTCTACGTGTTACTTTACTTTTTAGTTTAAGTTGCATCTAAGATTATGTGGCCATGTTGTAATTTTTATGGTATCTATCTCTCTAGAGTTGGGATGCTATAGCTCCTCTGTTCTGGATCAACCAGAGCACCCTCCACTGGTTTCCCATATTTCATGGTGCATACTGCTGTGTTTGTGTCAGAGGGAAATGCTGCGGGACAGGATAAATACCACTCCTTGTAGAGAAGGAGACTTTTCTCTCATGTAGCCTTTTTAGGCAACTGCTAAAGAAGAGAATAGGAAAAAAGATAAATACCTAGTAGGAACACAGTGATCATCCTGTAGCATTTTCTTAACATCTTGTGTGTAGTGTTCAACTGAGACTTTTGTTAAAACAACGCTCTTTTCTTAAAGCAATATTTGCTGTATACCTCGATTGTAAGTCAGGCTTCTTGCTGAGGAGGAAGGATTCTTCATTACGTTCCTCATACATGAACAGATTAAATCCCTCTCTTCTTTTCCTGTGTAATTATTGTATGTATGTCCATAGAAAAACTGTTGTTACACTTCTCCTCAAAACCTAGCATTAACAAGTATAGTTTGAAGTGCAATTAGGGCTTTTGCTAGCCTGGAAATGTAAGGTATTACACTGTGGTTTTAGAAGTCGTGTTTTGGGAGAGGAACAGTATGCTTAAAAAATGATGCTTAAAGTAACTGTGCAGGACTCTTTCAAGGTTATGCAATTTAACCGTGTTAATAATAATTGTAAAACAAATGCAAGCTGTCTTTATTCCATTACTTGGTGCAGTGAAGTTTACATAGAAGTGTGTTTTGGAGGGAAACTATGCAGAATTAATTATCTCAATACTGTGATTTTTGTATAGGTATCGCTTGTTTGTTCTTAAGTACAGTCTAATTAGTATTGACCGGCTTCCTGAAGCTGTTCTTCAGCTTCATTTCTGTATCACTTTCTTCTTTCCACTCTACTTCAGGTCTCCCTCAAATCTGAAAGTCCACGTCTAGTTCAGGTATTACAGAAAGAATGGTATGTAATGAGTCACAGCAGATGAAAACTCAGACCTAATGCCGGTACACTCTGTGAAGGATTGTACTGGCAACTTGCCAAAATTTTAAGGCCTACATCTAACTTTTGGTAAAGAAAGTGTACAATAGCGCTTATTGTATCTTCCTTATTAGAGGAACAGTCACTGCTTGTTTTAATCTTGCTAGCAACAGAAGCATGAAATTCAGCTTTGCCTGTGAGTGGTTCCTTGTGTTCCAAGTCCAGCCAGTCTTTTCCCACATAGGTTTGAAGAGAAGTCCTGGGGAATAGTTAATGTCTGTTACAGTCATGTGGAGTCTGATCCTATAATTGGATGCCGCTTTGTTCCTTTATGTAAAACTTTAGAGGATTGTTCAGGTCCATGAACTCAAGCAGACAATTTGATGTTAGATTTGAGAAGAATTACTGTACTGACATATTAGGACCAAATTTTGTATCAAGTGCTTTTTATTTAATTTTTTTTTTTTGCTTTGTCCAGATAGCTTTCTAGAGTAAGACAAGTATGTTGAGTTAGAGATGTATTGTACTTTCTTTTCCCTTTCAGAAACTTAGTCAACTAAAGACTCAGAAATTGGGCTGATAGTTAATTGTCACTTACAGGTACTACAGCATGCCTAGCAGATCTGATTGCCATTTATTGCCTTTTTACTAGTTGATAAATATGTAACTGTGAATTTAATTAGTTTTGGGGAGTGTTTTTGGACAGCAGAATAGGCTTGTCTCCTTTTTATGATTACCTACCATAGCATTTGTTATTAATTATTCTCCTTTAGTTATTTTTATTGCTGTTGCCAGTTTTCTAGCACTGGCTAAAGCTTTTTGTTTTTAACACACACACAGAATTTGAGTTTTTGTTTTCTGTTGAACTCAGATCATCATTTGCCCCACTGCTGTGAGATAACATCAGACATAAGTGACTAGTGCCTGGATTCCCTTTTTTAGAATTAGTGCATTAGTTACAGGATGTCTGACCTTACTAAGCAAATACAGGTGCTACAGCTAACAGACCTTACACCTGTGGTTATCATGCACTTTATCCATGTATAGCCTCTGTCTGGTTGCATTATATTGCAGGTTCAGCCCTACCTGATGCTGAATCAAGGGGCTCAGAGTTGTATAAAGAAGCCTGAAAATTCACCAGTGCTACCAACTAGCAGCTTTGAGAGGCCAGAATTTAGACTGAAGTCCTATCTCTGTATGCTGAGTGAGAAACAGTTGTTATCCTAGTCTGTGCTTAGCCTGTGACTGAACCAGAGAGCTCAGATTGTGAGAAAAATTAAAGAGGAGAAAAACCAAAGTATTAACATTAAGAGAATGGGTTCATAAAGGCACTAATGGACTCTTAGGTTCCCATATTGTATGTACTTACACTTTGTATCATTTCTCTGTAAATTAGTAGGAGGAGATAATGCAGGATATGGCTAGCAGAGGTCATTCATGACCTACATTCATTTCAGCAGAGCTCTCTACAAATACAGTGACTGATGGAGAAAAGCTGAGTTTCCAAGTTCTGATCCTGGGCATGCAAAGCACACCAGGTGTAATCTTGTTATTAAACCAAAGCAAATGCACATAATCTTCAGCTGAGATGGAATACCTAAACTGAATAAAACTAATGAAAACCTGTAGCTGGAGTGCAAATCTCTTGCTAATAATCTGGTTTGTGTTCTGATATGGCATATACAATTAGCACTGCAGAACACTATAGAGTTAAAGGCAATACTTTATTAGTCTAATGGCTCTTTAGCAGAATAGTTATTTCCTCCCCCCTTTTAAATCACTGTCACCTGTGGGAAATGGAAGGGGGAGGGGAATAGAAGGGCTTTCTGAAAAATAAGTGTGCCTAGCTGGCCTGCTAACCAACTCTTTTCAGCTGCGTTGTTAAAACCATCCTGTTGGAGAGGATATACCGATTTTGGGGGAGAGTTGAGAGTGAAGGATGGGCAACACCTGAGGACGAGCAGGCAGGTACAGTCTCCTGTGCTTTTTGGGTAAGCATCGTGGAGAGCTGCCGGCTCCTGCCTGCGGGCAGAAGTGCGCTTAGTGGTATGGGAAGAGGTATCTGCCTGGGATTTATAGAGGCGGCGAGAGAAGGAGCACCAGGGGGCAGGGAACCGCGTTTCCCTCCGGAGCAGAAAAGTGCCAGTAAACCGGCTCGCCCGGGCCGCTCGGCAGCCTGGCCACCAGCTGGCGCCGTTGCGCC
>NW_010265852.1:0-17192 GCF_000690775.1 Eurypyga helias
TTCCTTTGTGATGGCTGATGCCGGGGAGACAGCCGAGGTCAGCTGTGGTTCAGATCCCTGTTATCCTCTTATTCCATTAGGAATGCTTTGCAAATACAGCTTTACCAGTAACAACCCAGGTGAAAGCAATCGATAGTTGTAAAAGGAGGAAAGTGTGGCCAGCAGGTCAAGGGAGGGGATTCTGCCCCTGTACTCTGCTCTTGTGAGACCCCACCTGGAGTGCTGCATCCAGCTGTGGAGCCCTCAATATCAGAAGGATCTTGACCACTTGGAGCAAGTCCAGAGGAGGCCACGAAGATGCTCAGAGGGCTGGAGCACCTCTGCTATGGGGACAGGCTGAGAGAGTTGGGCTTGTTCAGCCTGGAGAAGAGAAGGCTCCGGGGAGACCTTATAGCACCTTCCCGTACCTGAAGGGGGCTACAAGGAAGCTGGGGGGGACTTTTTACAAGGGTCTGTAGTGACAGGACAAGGGATAACAGGTTTAAATTGGCAGTAGGGAGGTTTAGATTAGATATCAGGAAGAAGTTCTTCATGGAGAGGGTGGTGAGGCACTGGAACAGGTTGCCCAGAGAAGCTGGGGATGCCCCATCCCTGGAAGTGTTCAAGGCCAGGCTGGATGAGGCTTTGAGCAACCTGGTCTAGTGCAAGGTGTCCCTGCCCATGGCAGGGGGGGTGGGACTAGATGATCTTTAAGGTCCCTTCCAACCCAAACCATTCTATGATTCTATGAAAAAAAGGGCTTTTACTGATACATTGTCACTTAAATGTCTGAAATAAATATTAGCACCTTTACTACCGGTTTAGGTGGTCCTTTTATACTGCTGTACCTGCACCGGCTGGTAGCTGTGTCAGTATGAATCTCAGACCCTAACCAATGTCATCAGATGATGAAAGTTTTAATATAGACAGGGTTTAAATCGTAGCTCTGTTTGGACTGCACTAATGATCATAGTTTATATCAGTACACCATATTCTTTTCTGAGAACGCAGATTCGCAGCGTGGCTATACAGGCATGCACTCATGCAGGATGGAACCTTCAGCTCCAAGCACAGCATATGGACGGAGAATGTCCATACATCAGCAGAGAATGCCCATATGTCAGCCTGCCTTGTAGCACAAACATGGGATGTGATTTGCAGGTTTTGTTTTGTAATATTCTCATTTTCACTGGATTTTTCAGTTGCATCGCTAGCTTTTGACTTCAAGTCATATATAACCATGGACAGTCCTTCTCCCCCAGTAGATGGCTGTGCCATGTGTTCTGTCAGCTCCTTCATGAACAGAGATCATGCTTCTCTGCAGTGGAGCCCTCAGGATAAGATACTCAATTACTTGTAACTCTATTGTTGTTGCTGAGGAATGATGATCTGCTGTGGTACTATACTGATGAAAGATGCCAGCGGCCTGTTAAAGGAGGCAGAAACAAATTTTTGGCAACTGTAGGGCAGCAGGAGGATTTTCTGTCCCACCTATGTGTGTGCCACCCAAAAGCTGCCTGTGTCTTTTGTCCTAGAACAAGGGGAAATGCACTGCATTTAGAGGCCTGTTTGACAGGAAGTCTCCATCTGCCCACAAATGTTGGAAGGCCCTTGATTCTTACATTTTCTCTGCAGATTACCTACAGAACAGAAAACCTGGCAAAAAGATGTTTCGGGTTTTATTCTGCTAAAAGAATTCACTGTGTGTAGAGCTTTGAATTCCTCCTGGAGATGCTGATCACAGCCAGACTCTCACCTGAGATCAATAATCTTCTCTTTGCCTCTCTCAGTCTTCAGAATATTTACTTCTACATTGTCATTAAGCCAACTCACAGCAAAAAATTTTCAGTTCCTCATGAGTCATAATCATCAGTACAGAGCTTCCCGCCCTGACTGTGGACGTAAGTCATCACCACAAACCTTGTAGTTATGGTGTTCACTTAGGACACAGTGGCTCTTTGCCCGTGTCTTGGTGATTGACTAGTGAGAAATAATCACCCCAAGTATACAATTCCTTCCCTGTCATTCCATGTGTCTTTGACTGTGGGTATACTGAAATACCCTACTGCCCTAGTTCAAAGGTTCACAAGCATACATGAGCTCACTGTTAGCCAATGCTTACTTCTACAGCAATCATTTGCTAATGCTGTAAAATCCTGGGACTCATCTCAGCGTCTGCTAACGTGAGTCCGCATGTCAGATTCACAAAAGAAGCACATGCCGTGCTTATCCTGATCACACGTCACAGCAAGTTTTACCTTTTCTCCTAAAATCCTCCCCAGGCTGACAGTAATGTAAGTTCATGGGGCCTGGAGTTTCTGCAGATGGTCTTAGGTCACAGGATGAACAAATTGTTGGAGCTCTAGACCATGAGAAGCACGGGCTGTACATTTTTTACTGCATCAAAAGATAACACATGCAGGTGCTGATAGACTGTATCAGCCTGATGAATTACATGGTGGATAAAAAAAGGGCTACTACAGAACTTCTGTCTGTCAAGAAGGTGTTGATCCTTGGATCACGCACTTATAATCATAATCATATGCCAGCAGTTTATCTCAGATCTGTCCTGAATATGCTGGCTCAAAATTAATTTTGTTGTTCTAAATAAAGATGAGAAAACAAATTACAAAAGGGCAGATATTTGTCAGGGTCTTACAGAAGACAGAAATATATCAGAGTAGTCCATATATTAGATACTTTACATAGCCTTAAAAGAACAGAAATTCCACATTATCATGTGATCAGAGGTGTGACTAGATTTAGCATGAATCTTTCCCAATGCATGTAGTAACCAAAACTTCTGCTGCTCATAGAACAGAATGTTCAAGGCTGCTGCTTCAAATCTTGTAGTGCAATAGGTGTAGGGAGTAGGATGTGCTTTGTTTCCAGGCAAAATCAGAAATGCATCTCCCACACTTACCATATCTCTGTAGAATGAGAAACTCTGTAAAGTCCCTTGCCCATTTCCTTCTGCTCTGTCACTCCTGAGTAAACTTCCCAAATCTTGATGTTCACACTTCTGTATAAATATAAAAGTATATATAATGGCAATGATATTTGCTGTTAAATGCTTTTCATCTCAGGAAATCAGAAAGCGTCATAGTCATCCACTGATTAAAGGCTGCAAACTTAGGAGCGAAGCAGGTGAGGCTTGATTTACATATTCCTTCTGTATTTTGTTAAATAGACCGGTGACAGAACCAGAAGGAAAATTCAGGAGTCAAGACTCATTTTAAATGTTCTTTAAAAAGAATCCAATTTGCATAATACATAAACATAAAGTAATTCAGCACCTTGACCCCAGAGGTAGGAGCTCTGATCTCTTAATTATAACGTGGAGTATTTTGAATATGTCAGTTTCCATATCTCATTTTCCTGGTTTGTCAAGTACAGAAAATAGTAATTACCCTCTTCATAGGGTTGTTAATCCTTTTTAAGGACTTTCAAGCACTGTAAAAAGAAAAATACCCCGTGATAGCATTCCTAGTAATTACGCAGTTCTGCTGTCTGCAGCCCAGAGGGCTTGACTGCTTACCAGGGGCTATAATAACAGGGGTTGCAGACACATCTTGATGAGAGATTACTATGCAGGTCACGTCTCAAGCCTGTTGATGGCTTATGAGAACTGCCGCCTTCGCCACCGACAGTTGCACAACTTCCTTCTGGCTTCTAAAGTTGTTGTTTTCCAAGGAATTCCTTTCTTCTGGTAACTGGTAATGATTTTCCAGGCAAAGGTCCTGATGCTGATGACTGTTTCATCTCATCCTTTTTTAATTTAATGTTAATGACATGATAGAAGCAGTCAGACCACATCTTCCTTTTTCCTTCCAGAGCTTTTTATATATGTCTTCTTTGAATTTAGCAGTGTGGGTGCTTGTTGGAAGCAGCTGAAAACCAGGAAGAGTCATTCATTGCTCAGTTCCTACCATGGGCTGGAGATAGAAGACAGAAGCTAAGACCAGCCTTGCTCTGACCAGGATGAGAGCAAATAGGACAACTGGTGTGTAGAGGGAAGATATCACATCAGTTTGGTAACAGTTTTATTCCTGACATCAAAAAATGTCAAAGATCAGTCTCAAAAAAAGGAGAAAAGTCTCTCTCAGGTTCACTTGTTCCCCTTAGCACATCCCTCTCAGATACTCGTACGCAACGTGTACTCCTGATCCCAGTAAAGCTTGTGATAGACACCTTTTCAAAAAGAAACAAAAAGACTAGCATTTGCATTTCTTGAAAGCAGTAATGATGAAGAAAAACCAGAAATAAAGATAGCTTGGGAATATGGGAACCAGTGGGGGAAGGAAGGCTTGGGCTCCTCTTTCAGACCCGGGGAGAAGGAAACTGATTTTTTATGTTGTACCCAGGAAGACTGGATGCTGAGTGTAGGCATGCCCAGCTGATGGGCTGAGAGCATTTAATCTAATTACTTAGTCAGACTTCATCTAATCATCAGTCACTAGTCTTCAGCTGTTCCTCAATCATCTGAGTGGGGTGCTCTCAGCCTTTTGGGACCTCGAGAAGTATCCTATGGGACGTACACAAGCACGGCAGGGAGCAGCGTGCCCTGTGCTCCCCCACCTCCAGCCACCCTGTGGGACGGGGCAGGGGGCAGCTGCGAAGGGAATGGTGTCCCAAACCGGGTGGCTGGGACGGAGAGGAGCGGGGACCAGGCGTGAAGGGCTGGAAAGCAGTTGGTTGGGATAGCAAAAGGGTGGAGGGGTGCTACCCAGGAAGGCACGGAAGTGGGGATGCAGGTCTGTTGTGCTGTCTGCAGGTGGTGCCACCGCCTCGAGGAACGCGCTGCGGGGCGGGCGAGCGGCTTCGCAGTGCTGAGTCCCTCACACCCACGGAAACTTTCCCCGGTAACTACTGTCTTGATGGTAAGAGGGCTACCTTAGTCTTTATTTCATTCTAAGTGCTTCCTAACCTCTGGATGGGAGGGATAAATCCCCAGTTCGTAGCACTGAGAACTAAGCCGTCCTTCCTGGAGACGGTGATGCAATGGCTGGGGTTTTCCTCATCTATATTTTAATTAATGATTTCAGACCCTAAAGCTAGGCTTAATAATCCATGCAGATGTCTCATCTTGTAGATAACAAGCAAGTCAATTCAGCTGCAGGGATGCAAGTAAAAGCTGGACGTAGATGCATGCAGTATGTTACACAAGCAGCAGAAAGAAGGAAAAATAGCCAAAGAAGTTAAAAAAAAAGTCATGTTAAACAATGTTCTTTCCAAACCTCTTAATGCCTTTGTTTTAATGTACTACTATATGAAATACAGTCAGTAGATACATTTTTCCCATTGCATTGGCATTTTAAGCTCCTTCTCCATAAATCCAGGACCTCTTGGATCTCGTTATGTTCCACCGTGTGCAGCTCTGCGGCCAATATGTCAACAGCTACCAACTTGCTGTAAAGTTACGTTATAAGCAACGTATATTATTAATGCCTACGTCAGGGTTGTCTTTCAGTAGGTGAGCAGTTGTTAGGGTAGCTCATGAGACACTGCTGAACATCTTAGAGTAAAAGCCTCCTCCCTGACACTTTGAAGTCCATGGGACTTTGGATGTTGACTTCATTAATAGTAAGATGAAGCCTTAGTGTTGCCTGTGTATGGTATAAGGCTGAGTCACTATGGCTGTAAGTTAGTCAGCTATTTGGTGCATCATCTCCTCTCTCTCTCTATAAGGTAATTCAAGTAAATATCACCTCGTGCAAGCCGAGGAAATTCCTGAGCTAGAAGAGCAGCAAGTTCATGGAGTGCAGTTAATTATCTTTTTTGTGCCTCTTTGTACCAATCTTTTCCTATAAGCACTGTGAGTTGTGAAAATGCATTCCCTGATGCTTGGAGAAAGATTAGGATCTGTGCCATTGAAGAAGTGCAAGTGTTTATTGAAATGGAAATCTGTGTTTTGCAAATCTTGTAAAATGTGGTAGCAAACTACCACGTGGAGCTCAACAAAGTGAAACAACTCTTCTAGCCCCAGGATTTGCCTGTTCTTGTAATGCACAGCGCGGAGTCACATCACTGTGGGGTAGCAGTACTCCGTGGTATGTCATGTGGTCTGCAGTGTGGTGGGAGATGCTCTGCTAGGTATCATCCATTCAGTTATTCGGGATAGTAGGTCCTTCCTGAGCCAGAGGTCTCAGTGGTGGGTTGGGGACTTAGTCTACCCGTCGTGTGGACATGTCAGGAGAGGTACTTTTGAGGTCTGAGGATTTATCAGTTCACGGACAGATTCCAGGGCGCTTGGTTGTTGGACTTTGTAAGCTGCTCTCACAGCAGAAGAGATGGTGGAATTGCTCTGAGTCAGTCAATAAACCAGTCTTTGCTTATAATTTAGCTGTGATTGCTTTGTTAATGTTGTACATTAGCATGATTAGTCCCTTATTACTCATATGAGAAACATAACTAATGTGCAGCAATCCTCTCTGACATTTAGTTTAAAAGCAGGATAGAGAAATAGCATAGAAAATAGTTTCTTTGATGTTCACATGGCACTGGCTCTCTAGGATAAAACAATCTATAAAATCTGAATCTTCTCTCACCTTTATGGGTCTCCTGATGTGACTGGAGATTTGCAGTTCAATTCTTCTCTGCTTCCCTGGGAAATAGTATGTTTTGCTTTATGGGATAAACAAATTGAAAATCTTGGATATAGCTGGTAAGATTAATACTTGTCATCTTTGGACTTACTTTTATTTGCCCCTAATATTCCAGCTGACAATGGCTATATCTATATATCTGGATATGTATCTATATACCTTACCGTGTTAATTACCTTTTCCAGTGTAACAATTTAGAAGCTTATACCAGCCTTTTGCAATCACTGGTTAATACACATTCATAACTGTTCATATCTCGGTAGCCTTTCACCCATCACTTCACATACACATTCAGTAACTAGTGCAGAGAAACAGTCAGCTCAGGTAAGAATTTTGGTTTCCTTTTTAAGAATAAGAATACCAAAATGTTACGTAGGCCAAGAATATCAGAAGTAGCTTGAGATTTTGGGGCAAGTAGCTGAGTTTGTTGGTGTCCAACTTAAGCCACCTAAAAAGACCTGATTTTCCAAAACAGGTGATATACATCCTTTCTGAAAGTCAGGCCCTTCTAAAGGGACTTTAACTAGATATTTAAAAAACTGAGTCACTGGAACTGCTTCTGGCAGTCCCAATCCGTGTGCTTTGTCTGCAGTCATGTAACAAGTTAAAGGCAGGGAAAAATGAGTAGCTCTTGCTTTCAACTGACCTGTGATGCCTCCTTTGCCTACTCATTAGATTTCTCGGTGGCTTTTCTCTCATCTACCCTTTATGCATCTTGTAATTGCTTACCAAGATACGTCATAGTCTTCCTACTGGTTTGTCATTAACATTCCTTTTCCCTGCTGCTTCTCCCCAAAGAACAGACCCATCAATATGCTGGCATGATAACACTGGTGCACCAATTACCTCTTATTTTCTTATGTTTCCTCTCTTTATCCTTCCGCTGTGTTGCGCGCACTTGCATAGGAAACACTTCGACATAGAAACCTTTATTTTTGATTGTATAGCATCTAGAATAATGACGTCCGAGTTTATAAATAGGGGGTTTGGGGTTCACTGTATTGTATTACTACTGCTGCTAAAGAATCACGGGATTTGCTTGTCATCCCTGTTGATTGTTCAACTTAGAGGCAACTCGGTGCCTTCAAGAACTTTATGCCTTATGTTTGAACATATTAGTGTGGGATTGCTACTGGAAGTTGCTTCCGGTTTTCTGAGTCAGAACTGCCAAATCCATGTATTAGGTACTTACTCCAGAGAAGGAGTAGTTTTCCCTATAATAATATAGGGAAATATATATTCCCTATAATAATTTTCCCTATACAAAGTTCCTATTGCTTTTTGTCTGAGAGTGGTCTCACGTGTCAGAATTGCAAGAGCAGTTTGAGTGTAAGGCTACGAAGCCGGCTCTGTAAGATTTATAGTAAAGAATTTTCCATGGACTGTATGCAACTCTCATCCTTACAGTAGACTGGAAGGATGAAGAAGCTTCTGTGCCTAGAACATACTGCATCATGGTAACTAAACATATAAAATGCTGCGCTTTTTTTTTTTCCCCAGATATACTTAATATTTATGGAATTATCAGTTTGTTTTGCTTTGTAATAAATAGAAACTAAAAATTCCCAACTACTCCAGTGTCTGGGCCCCGCTGGAAAGCCATCCCTCCTTACGTTTTTCAGAACTACCATCCATGCTCAGTGGCATACTTTGTAGACCCCGTCCTTCCTTGAAGCCTGGTTTAATATCCAACACATTCTGTAGCTTTTTGTTATTTAATGAAAGTCCTGAGTGAACAAATCATAGTCATAACCCCCTCAGGAATTCAGTTTTATTAAGCAATTTTCTCAGTCTTAGCAGAATTATATAGCACACATTAATTAGTCCTTATAACAACCACTTTCAAGAGTAGTGACAATGAATGTATTATTGCAGAGGAAGGAAGCAGAGAAGTTTAATCTTATTTAAATCAGACATAGGAGCTTCTGGTCTTGTCCTCATAGGTATTACAGATGAAGCACATTCATGTGAATGACTGAAGTGCCCGTTTGATCTTTTTGCTAAGAAAATGACTTTGGAAAGGATCGTGACCAAGAGTGCTCATCATTTTGTCAGGGTGTTGACCTGGACCAGCGTGTTGAGAGGCACACCAAGCTGCGAGTGCTGGGCACTGAAGCGTTTCATCAGCGCATGTGCTGGCGTCACTATGGTGTAAAAATGTGCAATAGCTTCTGTTATTTCCGTTGAGTCCTCATTCAGATCCAAATTCAGCATAGAAAAATGAGCCTGTCTTATTTTAAACACACAGATAGTCTCAATGCTTTATTTTTTATTTTTTTCAGGTTGAGGTTGAGTGACTGGTTGCTAACTTTGTTATCTAGATTTTTTTATATTCTTTACATGTTTCCTGGAACAGTTTTATGTCTTCTGTTTTTTTTTTTTTAAAAAAATCAGAATACCTGCACAAAGGCATGTAGGTGGGGTTTTTTTTAATTCTTTTCTTATGTGCTTTTTTCCCCCATAAGATGAGAGTGTGTACTTTGTCAATATTTCTTTCAGTGATTTCTTTCAATGTTCCTCTTGCAAATGCTTTTTGATTATATCCAGCTCAGTACTGATGTATTTCTTTGCAGGCATTCTTGTGTGTCTGTCTTCAAGATATCTGAATTAATCTGGAGTCACCAATTTAAATTAATTATCTTTGTAACACTCTTGTGAATTCAGGCAGTGTTGTTATCTTCAACCTCCAACTGGGTTCTGTAATCTGGAGATGTTTGGTGTCAGATGACCATCATTTTGTGTTAATGTTTTGGAACATTTGAAAAATTAATAAGGTAGTGCAGTGTTTTGCATGTTCAAATTCTCCATTTTCTTTAATCAGGATGTTCTTTGTTTCTCTTTTCTGGAATAATTTCCCCCATTCAATAGACACTTCACATTTTTTTTCAGCAGCTAAGGTAGGGACTCTATTAATTATACCATTATTAACTACTTAGCCCTGGTACATTTCTTCTCATACTGAGGAGGAATATTCACCCAATACATTCAATAACACGAGCAAAACCACTATCTTGTCATGCAATTAAAGGCTGAATTGTAATGCACTTACATGCATACACTTAATGGATTTAATTAATTACGTTTCATTTATGTTTCCCAGTCTCTGGGGCCTGGACTTCATAACCTTTTTACTTTTCTAAGAATTTAAAAAAATAATATTGTAATTATTAAAGAGAAGTATTCTATCACTTAAATTTTATTCCTAGGTTGTGCCACCACGAAATTTATTTATATGAGTGTGTAGACCAAATGTCACACAAAAAGGCCTTTAATGTTCATGACCACAAACATATAGACTCATGTCTTCTGGGCTCGTTGCCTGATTTTGGAATAGAAGATACTCTGGCAGTTATAGACTCTTCAGCATACATGAATCTAATGACGTTTGTCAGGCCCAGATCTGAAATTAGTGATGTGGCCCATGTTGATGCCAGACAGATTTCAGCTGGAGGCAGCCACAAACTGAAGTTTCTGGTCTTTGCTACCCAAAACTATAATTTTAACACTAATCCTAAACCATTTTATCAACTCCTTTCAGATACCATGCAAAGTCTGTCATATCAACCCTACTTAACGCCTGGGTCTGGGGCTGGCAAGAGCCAGTAAGATTAAATTTAGATTAGATTAGAAATTAGATATAAGGAAGAAATTCTTCAGTTCTCCAATTCTTGGAGAGGGTGGTGAGGCACTGGAACAGGTTTCCCAGAGATGGAAAACAGGGATGGATACCCCATCCTTGGAAGTGTTCAAGGACAGGTTGGATGGGGCTTTGAGCAACCTGGTCTAGTGGAAGGTGTCCCTGCCCATGGCAGGGGGGTTGGAACTAGATGGGCTTTAAGGTCCCTTCCAACCCAAACCATTCTGTGATTCTATGAAATTTAGGACTAATGTAAATTGAGATTTGGATCACAAGAATGGTTATAGTTCAGGATGGGATGAAAACATGTCCTGGAGTTAAATTTGTCACCCAGACTGACAACCTGAACCAGGCTTGGATCAGGGAACGGCTGAGGGTGGCTGGGTCTGCTGGAAGAGAGTTGAGCTTAAGATTTAGGTGATGGAAGGGCACACAGGCAGGCAAGGTCAATGAGTTTTATTTGCTTTTGAATCTGGCAAAGGTTGCAGTGTTTAATTGCACTTGTGGACTCTAGTTTTTAAGAAGCTGCATGGGCTCACTGTGTTAAAGCTAAGGAAGGGCTTTGCACTAGTCTTGTATTCATGCTTCTCTTGGTGCCTGTCCTAAATTAAGCAAGGGCTTCTTCTGAATCCAGTACTGATCTTTCTTCATCAGCCCCTGCTGGCCTAATTTTTTTCCCAACAAAAATCTTAGAGTTAATCTTAACATCCAAACTTCTGTAAGATGAAGACCTAAAGTTAGATAAGGATGTCCTATTGGCACAAGCCCCACAATTACCTTAGTAAAGCCTTCTACATTCACTCTTGGCCCTGCAGCACAGCCCTTGTCAACCTGAACCTTAAACCCTTGCTTTATCCCAGTTGTGACTCTTTCCAGCCCAGTTTCTAATCTAGTTAGATGGCTGAACTCATGGTCTTGAGCTAAGAACCATTGTACAGAGGACAATTATAGCAGGTATTATTTGTTCACATGGAGCAGTTACATTCAGTAATATTGCTTGAAAGCCCAGCTACATAAATCAAAATATTTCTATCAGTATGTTGTTGTTCCTGAGGAACTAAGGTCTTTCTGAATGTCAGGAAACATGAGGACACAGAGCTAGCAAGTTCAGGGAGAAGTAACTGTACTGGGTTTAGCCAGCACCAGAACCTCAGGAGGTTCCCATTATGGCCTGTGTGCAATGACCATGGCTGGCAGCTGGTGAAACTCCAACTGAGAGCCTTTATGTGTGTAAAATCCAAAACTAACAGCTTTAGAAACAGTGGGTCCTATTTCCACAGCCAGAAAAAAAATGCTGTTTAATGTGCAAGGGCAGTGTTTATTTTTGTGCATGACACACATGGACACTTCGATATAGAGCTCAGATGTTATTTTTCAAAATAGCACTTATTTTGAACTGACAATGGGAGCTCTCATTAGAAGATTAGTAAAGTTGCATCGTTTTTCTCAAGTGAAACATGTCAGTTTTATTCCTTTGGTAATCTGTCCTTCATCAACAAGAGACATGGCTAAAAATTTTAAACAGATATTAGAAAAGCAGTTTTCATTCTTCCTAGCTAGAAGTGACATTCACAGGAATTCACATTTCTTGGGGACCAAAGAATGACATGCAGAATGTTACAAAAAACAGGAGCAGGTTAAAAAGAAAATGCAAACTCTTTGTCGTTCAACAAAATGAAAAACAGAGTGAAAGGGATTGATTTTTTTTTTTTGAGAGAGAGAGAGAATGAAGGGGAAAAAAATACATATCACTCAGTATGATAGTGAAACATTGCATTCCTCCTAGAAATCAGGCCTTGTTATCTTGCTGTAAACTTCCCTTGAATCATATTTCACATATAACCAAAGATACTGGAAAAAAACCCCAACTTCTTTGTTCTCCTACTGGTGAGTGGCATCAGACTAGGAGCAGGGAGCCCTTTCTGAAGTGTCTCCTTACCTGAGCTCTGGTAAATCAGAAGAGCCACCGTGGGATTCTCCTTTCATAGAGAACCATTTTGAGGTGCTTAGCTAATGCTTCTTGCCAAGAGGAGCTGCTTCCTCCATGGGTACAGGGCACAGCAGACCGCTCCTACATTTCAGGTGTGCTGGGAGGTTGTATAGGGAGAGTAGGCAAGGTTCTCTTGGTGCCTCCCAATGAAATACTGTACTAAGCACAGCTCAGATGGAACAGGTCCTTCAGCTTTCTCTTTTGTGACAGTTTAGGAACAGAAACATTAGATAAAACGGCAGAAAACTGTAGTTTAGATTAAACACAATGCAGAGTACTGGGGAGAACTGCAGAGGAACCCAACTCGTTGAGATGAATGGGTTACACAATGGCCAAGGAAATTATCAGGTTATCACAGGGGAAGGAGTAATTCAAACTATTACCTTATGCTATTAGCTCCTATAGTCTTTGTCATCACCTACTAATTAAATCCAGATGTAATCCTAGTTTGACTGGAAAATGATACTTAAGTGTGGAGCCAGAAGAATTACCTAAATCCTTGGATGCATAAAAAACTGAAAAATACAGTGCCACGGTTGAAGGAATGTCTTCACCTGGCATGTTCTTTGTGGTTTTGCTCATTTCTAAAGAAGTCAAGATATAGAGAGAGTTCTAAAGCGGGCAATGGAAATGATTAGTCACAGGGATGGTGTTTGTGGGCAAGTAGTGCAGGGCAGGTGATGTGCCAAATCACCACGATAACGTATTCTTGGGTTCATGTGCTTGGACCTGCCTCAAGACTGCACTGAAGCCAATAGTGCGGCAGGAGTCAGTGCTGGGAATCCATAATGCTGGAAACATATGTCATCATTTTAGACGGGAGAGAGGTTTTTTCCCAGAGACACACAAATACCTTGGGGCATGAAACGAGTGTCTAGCAAGGGAAATCTTGTTTACAGGGAAATTATTTTTTAATTTTCCATCTCATGGTTTGTTGTACCTTCCTCTGAGGTATTTGACACTGAGCGATGCTAGAGAACTTGGTGGAAAATTCATATGCCCTGCTCAGGATGTTCCTATAACGATATGTATAACTCCTTTGCTTTAGATAATATTATTGAAATGAATAAACCATTTGCTTGCATACCTATTTCCAGGACAGGACTAACTGCTGTAAAGTACCGTCCCGCTATTTGCGGCGTGAAACAAGCAATCAAAAGCTAACAGGCTCGACTGAACTTCCTCGTATTAACACTACTAACCAAGAGCTGGGCTTCTGCTTTGTACGTGGCGCTAATCTTCACAGAAAATCGCCTTGGAAGACAAGAGGTGTAGGCGGGGTGAGTGATACAAGGAAGGGACATAGACAGTGTTGTGTACAAAACATTCCCCCTACGCAAAGGGTACTCTGGGGGTGGCTGCTATTTTTAGTTTCAAATTTAAAAGCCACAGTTCAAAAATAAAAAAGTGACACTACAGATAACAGAAGTGAAGCCAGCAGGTCAAATCTGGGCTCTTGGGTTTTGGGGGTTTTTTTATTTAAAGGTGGATGTGTGTGGGCTGTGAAGTTTGTTTGAGCGAGTCACTTTTGAGAATGAATGAGAAGTGCTTTAAGTGTCGATCATTTCCTTTTTCATAATAACAATTGAATGGAACATATTAGTAAAGCTCATACACTGTACACCTACATTTTATATTTTTTAGAGACTATGTTGTTTGCTTAATCCAAGATGCCACAGGAGGATCTAGTGCTTCTTTTGACTTAATCACGTGTTTAAAAATGGCATGTATGCTGCTTATGACTGAAAACTGGTACACAGTAAATCAAGGAGTGAAATAATAATCTGCTCTTTACCCTGCGTGTATTCCTCATGCAGGTACTGCTACCCTTACATGGAGAGTGAAGTAGCCAGTTCTCTCTGAACTCGTCCTTGCTTATTCCACCAGCATTCCCATGTGTTTAAGTCCCTCCAAAAATACTAAATGTCTCACTTGTGTGTGAAGGTGTGAGATGAGACTCTGTTTGGCTTCACACTGCGTAACCTTGTGGGCTTAGTCTAAGATCAATTTAGGCACCCAAACGCTTTTTAAAGCTCTTGGGGCTTCAGAGGGAAACGTCACTAGGTAGAACCAGTACTGTTAACAGTGAACCAAACCCAACCCAAACCTTACCTGTAAAGCAGTTTCAATAACATCATTATCTTTTTATCTTCTAACTGACATTGTACCGTTCATTTTATGCTCCGGTTGATTCCTACCAGGAAATGAAATCCCTCTCAGGGTATCACCTCAGCAAAACCTTGTGTTTCCCAGGAGGAACCCGCTCAGCCCAGGAACTGCTGGCACCTCCCAGATCCAGCAAAGCTGCTATGTTGTGGCGTCTTCCTCCCTCCTGCCCCCATCTTTCTCTCCCTGTATGACTCACCCCAAAGCACAGCACATGTTTCTGGCCCTTCACTGCGATGCGGTGCTGGTCTGCAGCTCTCAGCACGGATCTTTCCATCACGGGTTTGGTTTTGCACTTGCCTCAGGTGAGCTCCAGCTGTACAGTTCCTGGCAGGAGGGGGCTGACTTTAAAGTCCCAGGGGTGAGGGGCTGTCTGCTACTGCCAGCGCTGCCCCTAAAGCCTGGCGGACCCCTCAGCCTCGATTTCCCATGATCAGTCTCATTTCATGTCCCTGCATGTGGCTGTGGGGTTTTGTTTGTGTGGTCTTCCACCAACATCTCTGTGTGCTCTTACATCACTATATTGTCTGCATGCAGACACATATCCACTAGGTGTGGGTGGGAGTAGCAGAGAATCAGAGTTCTCTCCTTCAGCTCCAAGGAGAAGGTAGAGACAGGTGGAAACACTGTGCTAAGAAAATCACAGAACGGTTTGGGTTGGAAGGGACCTTTAAAGATCATCTAGTCCAACCCAGATGTCTGGTGTCTGAGCTGAAGATAGGTTACAGAGGCATCTTATCACAGGATTTCCCATTTTTAAGACATGGGGGGTTTTATGAGAAGCAGTTCAAGGCCACCAGATAATTATGATTGTTACTGGCCTCAACTGGAACTGAAACAGAAATGACTAAAAGGTGCTGCTCTGAGTCTTTGGTTATAAGCATTCTTGTCTAGAGAAAAATAAGTTGTGAGGAATGAGAGTTAAAATGAACGTGAATTAATAACAGAAGAATAGAATTCAGATTCTGCTGACTCTCAAGAACTGTTCTGCTGTTTGTTTTGTTTGGCCTTTCTGTCTGCATCATGATACAAAACGCCACAGCTTGAGTTTCAGTGATTTCCCTTTGAAACAAGATAGTGTTTCAGCTCTCCAAAGACTGAAGCCTGAACTCCTACCACAGCTGTGATGGTGAAAGTGCAGAATAACTCCACTGCCCTCAGTCTCAGTTGCTCTAAATAATTTCATGAGGTATGCCTTTAGCAAAGCTTTCCTGTCACTCTTGTGTGTGAGGGGTTTTTATCTGGTTTGCTGTTTCTTTTGCCTTTTGCACTTTTTTTTCTAATGACAGCAGGGCTGTCTGAAAAGCATTGGATTGGCACTGGACATCAAAGCCTTCTGCCAACAGAGCACACACTGAAATATTGCCCAGCCTATCTTCTTGAAGCATAACCTGAAGGGATCATTTGTTAAGAGATGAGGATAGTTCAGTCTCTAAAACCACTCGAGCCCTGGCCCTATGCAGCTAGAACAAAGATGAGTTTGTTTTCAAACTCCTTCACCTTTCTTTCCCCCTAACCCTATTGAAAGCTTTTCCCACTGTCTTGTCCTTTTAGATAGTTTGACAATAGGCTGAGTAAACTCTCCTGTCTCACAGTCGTAATTCTGGTCATTTCAGGAAAGGTTGCTGATCGTTCAGTCTGGTTTCTTTGGACACCCAACCTGTGCGTCAATATGTGTCTCTCGCATCCTGTAAATGATAGGATGTTTCATACCTAGTCATCAGGATGGTGAGTCATGCCTGGTCACCAACATTTAGTTCTGAATTATTCTCTCCCACCGCTCAATTTTCTGTCGTTTGCTTTCCAAGGGTTCTTGGTTTGAGGGTTACAGCTCCTACAGGCTGTGAGCTGGCTGCGTCAGCTCGAAGGTCTGGAGATGGTCACACTGCTGGTGTCGCCAGATAGAGCACACGCAGGTTGGGGCAGCAGCTCTCTGCCATGGGAGCTCATCTCCCTGACAGCTGCAGTGGATGTGACAGGTAGCAGTGGCGGAAGTATTGCTTGCTTTCTAGCAAGGAAGACACATCCCTGCAGGGGACATGCGCTTTTCTTGGTATAGCAGTCATGTTATCTCTAGCCTTACTAGAAACCGCAGATTTACAATGGCTTATCTCAGAGGTGAGGGAGTCTCCTGTCCTCAACGGCAGCAAAATGGATCTTATTTTGTGATATTTTGAACAGTCAGAAATGGTTCAAAAGCTCCAAAGGGGAAACTAGTTTTTCTTGATAGAAGTATTTCATTGTGCTTTATCTGTGACATGATCTTCTGGGTGAAATCGGAGATCCCTGCATGCAGAGAGTTTGTGCAAAATTCCTCAAAGATAGATTTTAGGGATTGGTTTCCTCTAAACATTATCGTTGCAGAACAGCAGATTATCATTTGGTCTGATCTCAGTAAAAAAAGCCAACAATAAGGGTCACTGTAATTCCATTTATATATTTGTATCAAATAAGTTTCTCAAGTTACATGTAGGTATAAAATCTAAGTTTCGGTGAACGTAGCTAATTCATAACCTTTAGGCAAGTAAAGGTACAGCATTACTTATGGAAGTGGTGGTACGTAGTGCTGGGCAAGGGATAAGAGTGGGAAGTCTTCAATTGTTCTGAAAGAGGTGGGTTTAGACCCACTTCCACTCCCTTCCCTGCATGTCCTGCCACCACATGGGGAAACCTGACTTCACACAGCCAGGAGACGGCACCTCTGCCCAAGTCCTTGCACGTCCAGGGCTACACTGCTGACAGGATTGTAGAAGGCACATCAAAATACCTTTCAAAACAGCTTAGAAGTGAAGAATCATAGAATCATAGGATCATA